>NC_053025.1:549459625-549601745 GCF_003073215.2 Triticum urartu | reverse complement strand
CTCCAATCCTTCTCCCTATCTAGTTCCCCTGTTTTTGTTCTGTTTTGCTAGATGTACCTTAAGTATTGCGTATCTAAGTCCGGTGTAATTTCACTTACTCCCTCAGTTCCAAATTACTCGTCGCAGAAATGGATGTATCTAGGACTAAAATACATCTAGATACATCCATACATGCGACAAGTAATTCGGAACGGAGGGAGTAGATGACAATGACTTAGATGTGCAATAACTATATCTTTTGTCTTTTGTCTCCTCTACTGATTAATTAACTCCTATTTTTTGTCTTTTGTCTTTTTCTTTTTAGTTTGATTAAGTCATTTAGATGTGCAATAACTATGACACATTCAGATGTGTTCTAGACACACTCTTTTTTGTTTTCGAAGATTACTGATCCACTATAAATTATTTCCTAACAAAATAAACACATATTTTCACACAAATTTGGTTTCAACACATATTTAAACCACTTCGTTCCATAATCAAACAATAAGACTATGTTCTGCTTCTACCATGCTAGAATAGTTAATTAATCTAGTACATACTACTGCATCGCCATTAAACTAGCTAGATTCATCAATACATATCAATGAATTCTACTTCTACTCCTCATCGGAGGGGATGTTGATCACCCTCGCGCTGGAGGGGCCGGCCTCGTCGTCGTTGGCGGTGGGCGAAGCCGTGCGCTGTCCAATGATGCGAAGATCGCGTGGTTCCGGGCCACAATCTCCGGATCCGCCGGGAGCGCATCCACGGTTAAGGCATCGGCGTGCTCGGCCAACCTGTGCTCCTCGGCCTCGGCTTAACGGCAGTCACACTCCTTTGCCACGTCGGCTATGTGGCAACGCTGCTCCGCCTTCTAGACTTGCGTGCGACAGTGACGCTTCTCTACGCCGACTGCGCCGTCTTGCGAGTGCCGACGCTGCTCCTCCGCTTGCTCGACTTGCATGCGCCTATACTGCGCCTCCACCTCATTCATCGATAAGAGGTGGATACCGCCGACCCGGCCGTTGTGCCCACAGCCTTGAAGTCGGTGGCAGTGAATACAAAAACCAGGTCTACCACCTCCTCCTCCTCCCCCGAGCTCGTGTTCGGAGAGCTCAGGGGCTCACCAGTGGTGAAGCGTGCTCAGTGCCGCTCGTGGTAAGCACACTCCTTGGTGACGAGTGGCACGCTCCACGCGAGCGTCAACATCTTGTACGTGATGATCTTCTCTCGCGCCATGGCGGCGGTGGATCTTGGAAAAGATGTCGCCGATGGTGATGGATGAGACTGCGGCGGACGAAGAAGAAAACCGATGGGACGGCTCGAGAAGGCTGCACGGAGCTCGAGATGCGGTTGAGCTCAAGTATGGCGGTGAATTCGGGTTTGACGGCGATCGGAGCTGGTGGACGCCCGATCAGCAACGACGGTTGTCAAAATGGGTTAGGATAGGTGTAGGCTATGGTTTGGGGGTGGGGGCGCGATGCCGACATTTATACTCGGGGGCGATCAAATCAGGCGGCACGCCGACCGTCCGGGCATTACCGCAGGAGGCGAGCGTTTATACCGAAACTTGCCTTTGTTGGACTAAAAGTGGGGAAGGGGGTTGTGGTTTAGGGGGAAATCTAATCTTTTAGGGAAATGTGGTATATGGGACCTGCTAGAAGGGGTCTAAACTCTCAAAACACAATTTCTGTCATTGAATATAGGGGATCTGCTAGAGATGCACTTAGGAGTAAAAATGGGTGCTAACCTAAATAGAGTTTGTTTCAAAATCTCCATTGGAGAAGCTGGATATTCCTGTTTTAATTCAGAAAACAATTAATGGCACACACATTTTTCTTTTCTTCTGAGCTGGTAATTCAACAATACTTTTTAGAAGGCTTAACTGGATGAAGGCTCTGCGAAACTTTGATTCTGAAAATTGTCACTAAATAAAGTCATTTCACAGAAATGCTCGTTCAAATATCTCAGAGCTTTCGTTGATACCGTAATGACAATTTGTACACCAAAATGCCCCCACATTATTCCTTCTCCTCCCCTTTTTCACCTGGCAAAAACAGAATGTATTCTTGAGATCCCAACTACACCACTTGCGCTCGCCCTTCCTCCAACTGTGGATAGTTGCTTAAATTAGAGAATCACATCTAATCGAAAAGCTACATATATTCTCATATAAGTTCACAACATGGTGATTGATTATATCATTCTTTTTGGGTGAACATGATTCAACCATATTTTCATAATATCACAGCATCTAGCCATGTGGTTCCGGTGGGTTCATTAAACACTTTAGGAATTTTAGACTCTTGTAGCTCCCAGGGTTGATTACGATAAAAACACACCTATTTTTCTTCTTCCTTTGCTTTGCTTTATTAATACTGCATGGTCATCAATATTGTTGCCGGATGTTTGGATGAGGGAAAGGGTTAAAATTTTGGAAACAAAATATTTTCGGACCTCACAGAAGCATCTGAATTTTAGGGAATTCTTTGGGAGTTTGGTATCTTAAATTCACTAAATTTGATGAATGCTTCCCTAATTTAAATTTAAATATTAGTTTGTATTTGGCCCAAAATTTCAAGATTACAAATATTTGAAATTATCAAAATTTCTTTAAAATTTTAAACCTTGAATGATGGCGGATTTTCCTGTTGAATTAATAGGGTTTAGTTCAAATTCTAACTAGAGAAATACCATCCTATCGAACAAAGTGGTTGTAGGGGAATGTCTATTGACTACCCAGGGAAGCTGAATCATGTCACTGGCAGTTTGAAGAGTGGAATAATGCAATAATAATTTAACAGAAAAGGGCACATGACACAAACCTGTACCAGATAAGGATGATCCATAGTATTTTCCATGTTTAAGTACAACACATTGAAGACGCTAGGTATCTTCCTCAAGAGGACACCCAATAGTACAATAAAAAAAGATCACATGACATATACCTGTAGCAACCCGAGATATCATCTAAACCCAATGCATCGATGTAATAAAACAAAATTAATAGAGTACATCATACTGCTATTCTCCTGAGCAAATGGGACACTGCTACATGCAGTATCCTATGTGGCTTCAGAGTTCTAATCATCTGACCCATTAGGGAAAATTCAACCCTCGTGCACCAAAACATCCAATGTTTGTACCGCACAGTCTAGATGCTTTTTGCCATCTAACATCCGGCACCAAATACATCATGGCGCGTCCAGGCATTTGAATTCTCATAAACCAAAAGCAAACTAGGAGGAGGTTTGCAGCCGTTCGAACCCACGTAAGCGTTCGACACCCTGGACCCAACGAAAATGGAGATGGAGCCCACGCATTTGGACAATTAGACATTGTTTCCACATGAAATCCCGCCCTTTCCCACTGTCTTCTATTAGATCGCCGCCGCCTCCCACCCCGGTTCCCGGCCGTTTTGCCGTCCACTACTACGATGGAGCCGCTGGAGGAGACGATCGTCGTGCCGCTGGAGCCAGATTGAAGAACCCGTTGGTGGTGGCCGCCTACAAGGCCAACACGATGACACGCAATGCTCGCTGCCACGCACAGAAGAATAGGGGGCACTACTATAGAACAAACTAGCAGTGGCGGGCTTGGCTGCGGAGGGCGCCCGTGACTGACCACCCACCTCTACTAGTAGGTTACCAGTGGCGGGGAAAAACTTTTGCTAAAAATTGTGTGCGACCGCTAAAAAATGAGAGGCTTAGCAAGTTTTTGAAAGTTAACTTGAGGAGTTAGCCGGATAGGAGTTCGGTTAGGTGCGGTTAACTCTTCAAAATATAATATTTTGAAGAGTTAATCCTTTTTGAGGAATCGGCTAGAGATGCCCTTAGGGAGTATAGATGGTGCCTAGAATAGAGTTAATTTGAGAATCACATCCATTTGAGAACCTAGATAATCTTATGTTAATTCAAAAGGCACTACTATAGAACAAACTAGCAATGGCGGGCTTGGCTCAGGCGCCCGTCACTGACCACCCACCACTACTAGTAGGTTACCGGTGGCGGGAAAAAACTTTTGCTAAAAATTACGTGCGACTGCTAAAAAACAAGAGGCTTAGCAAGTTTTTGAAAGTCAACTCCTCAACATTTTGAGGAGTTATAGTCGGATAGGAGTTCGGTTAGGTGCCGTTAACTCTTCAAAATATAATGGTTTGAAGAGTTAATCCTTTTTGAGGAGTTGGCTAGAGATGCCCTTAGGGAATATAAAGGGGTGCCTAGCATAGAGTTAATTTGAGAGCTAGATATTCTTATGTTAATTCAAAAAAATGGTGCATCACATGCTGATTTTTCTTTTCTTTTGAGCACAACTCATCAACGATACTTCTACAAGGGTTAGTTGGATAAATGTTCTGACCAAATTTTGATTCCAAGAAACACCACTCCCAAAAGTCGGTTTGGAGAAATGTTATTGCAAATTCTTAGAGCTTTTGCTGATACCGTTATGATAATTTGTACACCAAAATGCCCCTAGATTATGCCTTCTCACCTTTTCAAATACTCAAAACTTGTCTTCCTCAGCTCCACCCAACACCAAAAATTGTGCTCACCCGTCCTCCAATAGTAGAACACTACCAACATTATAGTTAATTAGAGATTATAGTTAATTAGAGAATACTCATGTAATCCAAAAGTCTCATATTGATTCGCAAAATAATGATTAATGATATGAATGTGGACCATGATTCAACCATATTTTCAGAATATCATAGCATCTAGCTATCCATGTTGTTGTGTTGCGTTTATGACCCCGCCATGTTTTTCTTCTTTGTCAAAAAAATTTCATGACAAAAGTGTTGAATACCTGGCAAGTTTCTGATGCTCCCCCTGCCCCACCCCCATCCAATTTCCATATATGTTGTTTTATTCTTTTTTTAACAATCACCGTGTGGGAGAGGATTTCCACCTGATATATTGTTTTATTCTTTTTTAACAATCACCGGGTGGGAGAGGATTTCCACCTGATTGTTTCATTAAATGTTGTGATTTACTTATTCTACCATATTTATTGGCATATACCTATTTAAAGGTTCAACTTTGACCCCAAAATCGTGTGTTGTGTGTTATAAAAATTATACATTCAATTCGTATTAGTGCGCTCGCAATGCTTGGTTCTTAGCACAGATTTATAGGGGAAATGCTGAGATGTCACAGTAATAAAAAAAGAAAAAAAGGTAGATCAAGGCTAGTAAAAGAATTAAAATTATGATTTTGGGAAATACCACTCCCGAAATAAGTTTGGAGAAATCGTATTACAAATTCTCAAAGCTTTTGCTGATACCGTTATGATAATTTGTTCACCAAAGTGCGCCTAAGGAAAGTCACTAAGAAATGCCACTAAGAAAAGTCAGTTTGGAGAAATCGATTCTGAGAAATGCCACTAAGAAAAGTCGGTTTGGAGATATGATATTGCAAATTTTTAGATCTTTTGTTGATACAATTATTATGATTTATACACCAAAATGCCCCTACATTATACCTTCTCATCACCTTTTCATATGCCCAAAAAGTGTCTTCTAGCTCCAACCAACACCACTACTCATGCTCGTCCCTCCTCCAGTTCGTATTACCTACATTCTATTTAATTAGAGAATCCACATCTAATCCAAAAGTTTCATATTAATTTGCAAAATGATGATTAATGAAATGAAAGTTTAATCTGAACAAGATTCAACCATACTTCAGAACATCGCAGCATCTAGCTAGCCATGCAGTTGCGGTAGGTTTACGATCACTCCATGTTTTTTCTTCTTTGCCGGAAACTTAGCATGACAAAAGTGTTGGATAACTAGCAAGTTTTTGTTTTTATTTTAAGTTCTATAATACTTTGTTTTATTAAATGTTGTGATTTACTCACTCTACCCATATTTTAACATGGCACACATGTATTTTAAGGTTCAACTATGAAGGAAAAAAGGGTTACGAGTCACCACAACTATACCATTCTATTTGTACTAAAATGTAGTTTTCAACGGTATAGTCTCTATGACACACAATTATTATATTGTTGGTGAAATTGATAGTCATCATGGAAAACAAATGCACCATGTAAATAGGGACAAGTGGAGTAAAATCTTTTATGTTCGTCAATTTTATTGCCAGATGTTTGGATGAGAGAGGTTTTCTTACCGAGTTAATAGGATTGAGTTGAAATTTAAACTAGACTATAAACAACCTCGCAATAGATGAATATGTATTGTCCATACTGGGAAGCTGAACCATGTTACTAGTAGAAATCCATTTGAAAAGTGGAATAATGCAATAGTTAAACAAAAAAGGGCACATGACATAAACATGTACCACGACAAGAATTACGGAACACAGGGAGTATCAGATAAGAATGCTCCATAGTATTTTCCCTGTTTACTACAAATTCCAAGCATTAAAAACGAAATAATACCTAGGACTTCCCCTAAGGAAGGCCCACAATAATACGTTGAAGCCAACATGGAGATATCATCAAAGCCGATGCATTGATCTAGCTAAACAAATTAAAAGAGTATATCAAGCTGCTGTTGTCCTAAATGAATGGGACACTGCATACATTTTCCCATGTGGCCCATTAGGCAAGTGATCGGGCTGTTGGTGTTTTGCATTTGCCTATATTTGATTCATGTTGTGCTAGTGTTTTTATCATCCATGTACTTATGTCATCTCATCTTAAACATTTTTGTGTTAAGAGAAACCATGTCTTATATTTGTTTACTTTTTTTAGAAGCGAGGCTACTGCCCGGCCCAAGAATAAGGCCCTTTATAAGGTTTTAAAACTTTTTTTTTTGAAAGGAAGGTTGAAACATCCAAGGATGCACACAACCATTTTATTAACTTATTCAACAGAGTCTGACAACATAAGGTTTTCAAACTTAGACAACATAAACAACAAAGTAAGGGAGGGGTTACAAGGCCAACTCTGACCCAACTCGCGACATAGCGCGCTACTGAACACTCAGCCTCATTTGAAAGAGGTGCGCCATTTATTTTTCCCAAAAATCTGCAGAGGTTGACAGTTCAATACTTTTTCCAGATGCCCTCATTTTCTGAAAACCTTGTCTGTTTTTTAACCTCCTTATTATGTTTACAAGGCATAAGCGATGGCATACACAAAAAGCCTAGGTGATTTTGGCTTCGATGGTATGTCAAAATATACATATTCATTCAGATCAGCTAGTAGTTATGTTTCGATGAAGCTTCTCTTTTCAGAGAGATGCCTTTTCTAAAGCTGGCTAGTACTAATTAATTGATCTGACTGCTGACACAATTTAGCATGTGACCGACCATAAATCAGGAAACAAGGGTGTCAGGCATTTCTCTATTTTTCGTGCAATACGGTTGATACCATTCTAGGGTTATCATGAAGGTATCTTAACTATAGCAATAGAATATGCATGTACAGCCCATGCGCCAGACCCAGCCTCCCAATAATAGAAGAATTATGCTTCTGACGGCGAACAGTTGCTAAACATGTAGCTGTAGTTAGTGAGATACTCCTGTCGGATATGGATAGTGGGACACATGAGCGAACTGAACATACTACATTTTGCTAGGTTGTCAACGGCCCTGTGCTCTTGCGCACCACGCATGGGCGAAGCCATGGAATCTGTGCATGGGCATGGGGTCGCTCCATTCGCTGTTGAATTTGGCAGATTTGAGTTGGGATCAACTGAACCTAACTCCACAATGCAGCTGCAGTAGCACTCTATTGGCCCCCATATCTGCTGGCTACGCTGCAGTGTACGTAGCTTAGATTAGTTTTGGTTTAATTTTGGCTTCTATCGGTTGCTTGTTAGCCTTGCTTTTAGTTTTGGGCTCTGCCTTGTTCCGCTTTGTAGGCCTTTGCGCCTCCTTGGTATGCTTCTTCTAATAGTAGGGACATGACCTTTAGATGCTCGGTTTTCATCCGATTTTTGTTAATTAACTGAGTAATTATCTTCTGTTTAATTAATTGATGAGTCGAAACTTTTGCCTCCGTTTCTGCGTGTTCAACTGAAAAAGAAAATCTACAATGCTGGCACCCGAGACGTTCCATCTATCCGTTGCCGGGGCGCCACGTACGTATTGGCCGGAGACGCCCGAATGAGAACGACCATTGCACATACAGGGGGCTAGGGTTCAAATCATCTGTACCCACTAGACCGGCCGAAGAATGTCAACCTCGCTCCTGTGGACGCACAGGCGATATACGGCTTAGATAAGCATTGACAAATCATGATAAGGCCAGGCCAGTCATGGCGTGTAGGGTATTTTGGTAAGTATTTTTCGACGTAACACGTCCATCCGTATTAGCTAGCACTAGAAATAATTGTGTGGTGTTCAGCTAACCTGCCATGCATGCATGTATACTCCCTCCGTTCCTAAATATTTGTTTTTCTAGACATTTCAAATGACTACTACATACGGATGTATGTAGACATATTTTAGAGTGTAGATTTACTCATTTTGCTCCGTATGTAGGCACTTATTGAAATGCCTAGAAAGACAAGTATTTAGGAACCGAGGGAGTACATGTCTATGCCGGATCAACCTACCTACCACTGAAATTGTGTCATTGGTGACGGGACAATCCGCAGACGTAGGCCGACGAAGAATCGCAGAAAATGCTCGCAATCATGCAGGCCAGGCGAGACCGCGATGGGCAATTCAAGCCTCGGTGTGAGGTGGCGGCTGCTGATTGGAAAGAGATAGAATGTAACCCATTTTGCACTGGCGGTCAAACCCAGCTTTCTATGATGATTGATGCATGCATGGCTGATGGCTCATCCCAGGTTTAGTGCACCACATTACATGAAGCAGCAGCAGCCGAGAAGGCGAGGTAACAACGTGCGTCCTTCAGTTGGGCGTTTGCTCCTTTCCCTCGGTAACTAACTGCCTGCAAGTGACGGCCGCCGTGACGGCATCGCGCACAAGCCTCGCTCTTGTTTACTATAAAATGTAAGTGGACCTTTTTCTACACCTTCATACGTGCAACGTTTGCATGAAAAAAGTTAAGCAACGCGCATTTCAACTTTCGAAGTGCCGCCTCGCAGCCGTCGCACAGTAGCCGCCCGGTCCAAACTTCTGAAAAGGGCAAAGCCTGGACTTATTACCTTTTGTTTTCTTCCCGAAAACCCTTTATATCTTCTTTTAACAAACAGTAACGCAGACGCTCATATACACGCGCATACACTCGTCCTTACGAACACACACGCACACCCTATCCCCTATGAGCACATCCGAGAGACTGAGCTGGCATACCATCTTGAGATTGACGAAATCATCAAAGACGTCTTATAGTTGATGAGAACGTCTCCTCCCACTGAACGCGCATCACGGAAAATACTGAAATAAATCCAGAAATAAATGCGAGCACGGAAACTTGAACCCTGACAGGCTGGGGATATCACTGTCCACCTAACCATCCAAACAGACAGACCCCACTCGAGAATCAGTTGGGCCAATTAATCGCTTGGCACGCGTACGTGGCTCCTCCAAAGCTACTCTCCCCTGGCTCCCCGCAACACATTTTTTTAAGAGAAACATTCCCAATCGGCTGACGATCAATCCGGAGTTTCACCGGCTGAACGCCGGCGACACATGGCCCATGGGACTCGTGTCTGAAGCGGTCTCGTCCGAAGCCTTATCGTAACAATGAGGCGATTCTCATCCGCAAGTTTGAAGTCGTCTTAGCTCGGTCTCTCCATGCAAAGGCATGACAAGCGCTCGTTTTCGACCCCTTTGCCCGCTTCTCCGTCGACCTCCTCTGCCAGAGGCCCCCCCTATCCTTCTATATACCTCCCACATACTGCTGCTCTCGCTCCAACCGTGCACCGCCGGAGCTGCAAAAGGCAGGAGTCGTTGATACAACGACGAGTCTTGCTATGACCGTGCGGCGTCGATGTTGATCCAGCAGCGTGGGTGCTGCAACATGCACGATGGTTGGGCTACGATTGACATCAGGGGATAAAAGCTCCAACGTGGGGGCGGTGGCGATGCTGGGTCGTGAATGCTGGAACCAGTAGCGACGGTGTCACGGCGATGCAACCATGCGGTGCGGATGCTAGAACCATAGGGCGGTAGAGCTACGACCGGGAGGAGGTGGAGCTGCGACGCATCACATATGTTCGAGCCATCAGTGGTTGGTGTTGTGATCGTGTGGCAAGGATGCTGGAACCGCATGACGACGGAAGTACGGCCACTTGAAGACGCGGCTTGGTGCTACCGTTTGGTATTAATATATTTTCTTTATTATTTTTTTACCACTTTGGCTTCACCTTTTTTCGCAAAGGAGGATAACCCCAGCCTTTTACATCGAGTGATGCACACAACCATATATTATTTATTATTCAAAATACAGCAACCGAACAACATCTATCCAGAAAGTAAAAAACACGAGGTCGCATGTCCCACAATAGTAACTCCATCAAATGGCCACTAACCCTAAGCCTTTAATAAAGAATAGCCGCTCGTGCACCAAAACCAAGATCATAACCAAAAACATGATCTTTGTTTTGGTAGCTTCCAATGCAACAACACTATAGTATGACAAGGCTTCTTTGTCATCTCTATCTTAGTCTCTAGTTAATTTTGGGCAATTCGTATGGGTGAGCAAGCAACACCTTAACTAGTCAACCATACAAATAAACCAAACACATCCTTGGATCTTCTCAGTGCTCCTTTGTAAGTCAAATTGACAAAGGAGTAACAATTCAGAAACTACTAGAACTTAGACTACAACTCAAAATTTTGAGCCCCCTCCTGATACTTTTTCTTTAGACCAACAATCAAGGCTAGAGTGGTGTATTTATTAGGGGAGACACTACACGTCGATCGATCGGGCGATAATATGATTGTATCGGCTGCCTGGGCATACATTGGATGGTGTGCGGGACAGCTGTGCTTCTAGCCGTTCGTAACATGGCTGGTGTTGCATTTGAGGCTTTGCAACACGAGTCAAGTTGCGCCCCGTCTTTCCTTCTATGCCGTCCTTTGCAATATGGCTCATGTTAGGACTATCGTATGAGCCATGTTGCAATCTTGGACTAAGTTCTCACACACAGACATACGTTGCCGAATCCTTTGCAACATGACTCGTGTTGTCACTCCAACATGGGTCATGTTGCAATCCTAGGCTGAGCTCCCATACTAACAACACCTCACGCTGGCCCTGTTCTTTGCAACATAGCCCGTGTTACAATTGCAACATGGGTCATGTTGCAATCTTGGTTGTGCTCCTACACGGACAAACGTGTGAGGCGGCAGATAGCGCGGCAGATATCAGTCGGTTGAGCCCAAGCCTTTCCCATATACTATTTCCAAACGAACCATCATTGCCCAAAGTGCAAAACTATTATTTTGCGGCCGCCCAAGTCCAAAGTACAACTTTGAACAACGGCTGATCCAAAGTACAACCGATGATGACACAATATCCATTCTAAAATGCAATGTGCTCGTGGAATATACCATTGGTTTGAAATACTTGCATTTCACTTTTGTTTTGAGTGGCATATCATAATTTGGGTCGGTTAGATGTGGCCATGTGGGCCCTGTTGCGACGTGAGGCAGGATCTGTTCCGCGTCCTTTGGATAGAGCTTAAGAACACAGACCTAATTAATGGTGCATTAGTGCTCAATTATCTGCTTCCTTTATTGGATTCAGCGGGGACCTAGCTGGGAGAATGAAGGAATCATGCAAGTTACCCCGTTAATTAGTCATCTGGTAAAGCTCTCAACGATGGACAATGTTCAAAGTAGCAACCATGTTTTTCTTACCGGGAGTCACCGTATTCCCTTGCCGACAATTTGTGATGCCCATTACTTAACACCTACTTTCTCTGTTCTTAAATATAAGTCTTTTTAGATATTTCAACATGGAGTACATAGGCGTAGTTTAGAGTGTAGATTCACTCATTTTGCTCCGTATGTAGCCATATTAGAATCTCTAAAAAGACTTATATTTAGGAACGGAGGGAGTAGAAATTAAAATTTACTGATGCCTAGGCACTCCTTTCAGTTGCATTGGTACAATACTGGTGGGTCATTGCCAAATTCATGTCGAAACTCGACGAAAATCCTATCAAACCCCTCTTCTAAAAATGGCAAAATATCGAACCATCATATAGTGCAACCAATTTAGCAAGAACACGTGAGTATCATCTAGTTTGCACGATACTCAAAGTCTGTTTTGGATGCCTTTTAAGTTGGTGTTCTAGTCAAATGGCAACAACAGTCTAGTTATTCCCTAGTAATCATTGAATTTGTTTTTCTTTTTAATTTACTTTTGCATGGGAAAGGGGTACTCATGAGGAGTAACATGGTTCAAAATTTTGCATGCATGGAGCTAGATGTCTACGTCTATAATAAATACACTATGCTTCCTAATTTTAGAGCTTCCTAATAATCACCGAGCAAAAATGAATCGTCAACATGCGACATTGTAGCATCAATATAATACATGCGGTCGCCAGCGAAAGAAACTTTCCTACATACATGTGGATTGATTAGCAGGTAACACAAAATCACACCTCTATAAAGGCTCAACTAAAACACTACATTATAAAAAGAAGAAAATATACACCATCATCTCCCTCATGCTCCAGACCAAATAAAAAAATTACTAAGTTTGACAACACAAACGCCGCAGCAAAGTGCGCACAACTCTTCTAGTGTATACCAGTTTACCCACCCACTAAAAATAGTAGTTGTTTTTCATTCATGACATTTTCAAGACGGTATTTGCATGCAGGTTATAATGCAAAAGTCACTACTGGACATTGCCAATTGGCTTCAGCAACTGATCATCATCGCTTCATCGTGACTACCTATATAACAAGGGTATTGGTTTGTGTCAAATATATGGCACAAAAGGAGTACTGGTAAGGAGCGTGCATCATGCATTACATATTCTCTTCAATCTTTCATGGATATGCCATCAATCGGCAAATGGCCCTTCGTTGCATCGAAATGCTAGTCCTTCCAAATGCTGCCTCCCCTAGATTATATGGAAAGATAAGTGGTACAACACGCGTACCGACGTATCGGAGCGCTGAAAGTAAACCCTCCCTGCTTATTTATCTACGTATAAAATTTCCATTGAAGTGGTATTTTAGAGTGGTACACTACATGCTGCATCGCCTACAAGATGCAAGCGCTAGCACTATAGTAAGTAGTTTTTGTCCTTTACAAATGTCAACTGAATGGTTCCTAATTTTATTTTATCAAGTACAGCCGGACATAAATGAATAGTAACCTTTTCTGGACAACAAAAACAATTTTCAAGGAACATATATAACATTCCTTGATGGCAGATTGTACTGTCTAAATATTAAGACTGAAAGCCAACTACCAAAAGAGACTTCCAATGTTGACTAAGATCGAATCACGGGTGCTGCAGGATGAGGCCAATGGGAGAAGTCCATCTCGGTGGACGCAACGGTAGGGTGAGCTCGGGAAAATATGGGGTGCCCCGGAAGCACCTAAGCTCAGGTACGGTGCTCCCATACAAACTCGGCTGTTAGATCTCAGATTCAAGAGCTCCTCTGAGATGACGAACATTTTTGCAAAAAATCCCTCGAGGAGTCCAGAAAATATGCATAAGTACAGTAGCTACAACAGCTCCTCATATGCCATTGGGTTTGATATCCAACGGTCCAAGAGGCCGTATCATGGGAGCACCTAAGCCTCCGTATCACAGGATACTCTCCTGGGCGAGCTCCTCTCGTATCGCGTTGCTTCGTCCCTGGTTGGGGCAGTGGGCCCTAGGCGGTGGTTCTGGTGGCAAGCCTGCTAGCCGCGTAGCAGGAAGGTCGAGCACGGCGGACCATGGGAAGGTCCAGCACATGAGGGATTTGGGCTCTAGTGCCATGATTCGTCAACTGCGATGGTGGCTTGACATGCTCATGGGGACGGGGCCGACCAACACGGTGGTGGAAGCTTGGTGTAGTGACCGGATTCAGAGTGGCAATTCGGGTGGGTCATTTGGCGATGTGTCGAGCTATGGGGCGGCTCGGCATTTGGCGGATCTGGCCCCAACGTCCATCTCGGTAGGTGGGCGGTGCACGTTGGACACGTGGGGTCGGTGGATCTGTGATGTATGGTTGTGGTGGTGGTCCTACTACGGGGTGATGTCTCTCATGGTGCGGCGGTTGGTACTCTAAAAGTCGGCGGCGTCGATTATGCTTGTGGAAGTTTGGGCACAGGTGGTGGTCATGTGTGGCAATCCGGTCGAAGCCCTGCTCTAGCTACGAGCTGGAGCCAAGAGGCCTTCGGGTGCCGCTCACCTCCATGGAGGCATCGTTCGATGGAGCTGCGACACTTCCTCCTGGTATGCGAGTCTTCGGGGGAAACTCGGATTCATTTGGATCCATCCATAGCACCGCTTCGATCATTACTCCCTCCTTGGAGGCATCGATTTGGAGCCTCTCTGTTTGCCAGCTGGTTGATGCCGTCCAGGGAAGTGGTTTATTTCTGGTGGTGTGGTTTCTTTTCTTCTCTGTTGGTGTTGTCTTCTGGTGTGGTTCCGTGGTGCCGGAGTTTTCCTTCCGCAATCACGACGGTGGGTGTGCACGATGAAGTGATCCAGGTGTGGACTCGGCAATTTGATGCCCTTTGGCTTAGTCGGCGGTGCCGCTGTTGTGATGTAAACTGCATGGTTTTTCGTCTGGGTGTGGACTTGGCTGCTCGTTGCCCTTTGACTATGCCAGTAGCCTTGAGGCATCATGGATGGTCCGGTTAATTGGGGCTTTTCATGTATGTTTGTAGTGTTCCTCATGCATCCTCGTACGTGAGGGAGGACGATGGAAGATGAAGGCACTCCGGTTCTTTTTCCTTTTTCGCGCTTGCCCTGCTATTGCCTCGTGTGTCAACCGGTGTGATCTATTGTCTTTCATTGTATTATAAATGGTGTGATCTATTGGTTCTCGTCCTTGTTTTCTCATGTAATTTCTCGGTTACTCCGGTTCCTCTTCTTAACGAATGAAAATAGCAGTTCTACGTTTGGTAAAAGAAAAAAGAATGTCAACTGAAGGGTTCCTAATTTTTATAAAGTACAGCCGGAAGCGATCTCACAGCACGACGGCATTTTGCAAGTCCCAATCTTTCTTCCCGTCCAAAATATTTTACTTGAAGATTCGACCTCTCCGAAATGGAACTACCTATATCATATCATTATACGACTAATTTAAGCGAGTCAAATAAACTCAGTACAGTTTCATTGGGGGAGCTCATATTAGCAACTGTTCGAGCAAGGAGGAGCCGTCGTCCGCTTAATAATGCACTTAGTTAAGCTAATGACATGTCTCCGATCTACGGTGAAAGCTTATCCAGTTGGTGGCCTGATAAGGTACCGGCAGATTAAAAACGGGCTGGACGCACATATATTAGGGCAATAATGCCGCCAGAAGAACCTGCAAGTCTTCACGGCGACCGATGAAATTATGTGCTTCCACATCGGAGAGGGACGATGCTTCGGTGCCTTAAGACACCTACCTTTGTGTCTATGACATGTGGGCCCAATAGGTGGCTGGCCCACATATCAGTGACCCAAAGGCAGGTGCCTTTAAGGCACCGAAGCTGCGTCCCATCGGAGAGCATCTCATAATATAAATTGTACTCCTACTTGTTTCCGTTAATGTAGCTTACATGTTAATCACCTCCAGAAGCCAAATACGGCGAAGTCCAATCTCGATGACGTGCTTATCGCCAGGAGATAATCAAACAAGGGTATCAATGTAATCGATGATCGATCGGCGTCCATCCCTATAATTCTCCACAATAGCAAGATGCTGAACTTGTACTAATTTGGATAAGTCAATTTTATAGGAGGAGGAACGGTTGTAGAAGGAAGAAAGCTGGAGGTTGAGAAAAGAAGGTTTTTTTTAGAATCACCCAGGGGGGGGGGGGGGGGGGGGGGGGGGGGGGGGGTTCTCCACCTGAATATATTGCTCAAAGTGGCCAAAAAGCCTGAGTAGTGATCCAGTTTATAAGAAAAACCGGATCAAAAAACTTAACAAATTGACCCCGTTTATAAGGAAAACCGGGCCGAAAAACCGAACAAGGCATGACCAAGCTGGCAGACATAAGACATCACCACGAGAGACACAAGTAGATGTGGGGTGTCGTCGAGAGATCACAATACCAGGACTTTGCAAACAGCCGGACGCATCGGCAGGCATACCGGCCCCCATGGCACAACTCAGGAGCAACCACAATCAACGAGTCTCATCCCAGACACGAACCTTGACTGGGGCTCCGCCACAGAAGAACGGAACGATTAGCAAGTTTGAGAGGCATCTTGCGCCATCCTTGAGCAAAGATGAGCCGAGACAACACCAAGAGCACGAAGCTTGCCGCAACACAACGGTAACCATGCGAGAGTCTTGAGCAATCATCACCAACCTGAGCCACATGAGAACACCACCATCGTAGATGAGGAGCTCCAATGAACCGAGACCATCCATGATGTGTCAAGGCTATTGGTGCAGCCGAAGGGCAACGAGCGACCGAGTCCACACCCGGACGAAGAGTCACACGCAGCCGAGTCTACATCACAACAGCGGCACCGCCGGCATAGGCGAAGGGCATCAAGGAGCCGAGTCTACACCTGGATCGCATCAGCGTGCACACTAGCGCAGGCCGGTCACGCCACCACCACCACAACACACACCACCGTCGACCCCAGTCGGCCGCACAACCACACTACCAGCTGCACCACCACCAACAACCACCGACCTCAAGCCAGTCAAACACCACCCAAACCTCAGGTAAGCAACATGGAGCAACGTCTACGAAGACAGGCACCACCAAGGTGGTAACGACGTTGTGGATGCCGCTGTCGTCCGATCCAGGAGCTGGATCTAAGGCTTCCATCCGGAGAACGAACAGAGTAGGCGAAGGAACCAATGCATCACACAACGGTACCTCCAGGGAGGGATCCGACGCTGCAGAGCGCCGCTACCGCCGATGCCGACCGAAGCCGACATAGGGCTTTCGCCCGTAGCATCACCCTCGTCACCTTTTTGCTGAGCCACGTCGCTGCTGAGACTAGAGCCACCACCGCAAGGAGGGGAAAACCTCCTGCTATGGTGATCGAGCGCCTATCGGACTAACACCAGACCGCCGAAGCAGCCAACAGGGGTGGAATCGAGCACGGCGCGTCAGGGAGTGCGAGATCCGCGGGAGGATGGGAGCAGAGGACGCACCTAGCCGCCCCTGACTTGGATCTAGCAGGAAAGAGAGAAGTGGCTGGACCACCGGCCTGGCCCTGCCGCCACGCCACCACGCTGCCAGCCACGCCGGGCTAGCAAGCCGACCAGCTCCATAGCACCAAGCCAGGAGGGGTGACCGCCACGCCACCCCATCCCGCCGAGCAGGGCTGCCGGGCCGAAGCCCGAGCAACCCACTGCAGCCGCAACATCACCGGGAGGGGTCTCGTCGAGCAGCCAGGAGCCGCAATTCGCATCCCCACCCGCCGGATCCACGCGCCAGGAGCCGCCGGAGCGCCGCCACCCGCCATGCCGTCCCCGCCAGATGATCCAGTCGAGGCGCACCGAGGCCGCGCCCCAAATCACCAGAACGAGGACGCCCATCTCTGCGCCCTGCGCGCCCAGGCCGCGCCCCTCGCGCCCTCGCCGCGCCGCCCCGAGCACAGCCACCCACGCCGGTGCGCGCACCCGCGCGAGCGCCGCGCCGAGCCGAGTCCCCACACGAACGAGCGGCCCGCGCCGCCCCTGCTCGAGCTGGAGGAGGGAAAGGCCCTGCCGCCGCGCGGGCTTCGCCCGGCGACGGCGAGGGGATGAGGGGCCGGAGGGGCTTGCGCTGGCAGCGGCTAGGGTTCGCTCCCGGGCCGCCCGCGGGAGCGACCTGGGGCGTCTTTTCAGGGTTCAATGGTAGATATTTTATACCACTAGTACAAATTAAACCATTGAGAAAAGAAGGTCGGCCATTAGATCTTTTATCTAATAACTGAGAAAATCGATTTATCCAAAATATATTTACAGACGACTTACATATAGCAGGTCACATATTTCTCTCTGCCTGTCGACAAATACCAAGAAGACCCAGTGATGTACTCCTACATGGACGAGGATGGATGCATAAAACAGTGGATATAGCGAGAGCAGAGCATGCTGCGTGCATGATTTCCTCTCGGTGTTGTCGCAGCTCAAGCTGACTCAAGGAACCCAACTGATCAATGCTATCCCCATCGATCGACCAGTGGCAGTGTCACGTTGTGGTCAAGAGCTAAAGTGCTTCCATATGTTGCTCCACCCTCAAGATACTATTGTCTGTGACAAATGAGCACATGTACGCGACGTGGCATGCGCGCACGGCATGTCAACATCTCTTCTCGTATATCCTAAATAACCACGGTTTAGCAAAAGTTGAGCAACAAAAAAAGATCTCCAACAGTTTTCGTAAACACCCAAAAAAAATACAAGACCCGGTAAATTCTTCAGAACTTTATCTTCATCTACGAGAGGATGGCCCTTCCCGTAAAAGCGTCTCAACAGAGTCCAACCCGTCTCCACCACCGCCGATCACCGCCGCTGATTGACGTGCCGCCCCCACTGACAGCCATGCCGTCGCGCGATGCGCCACCCCCACCGACTGCTGCCGCCGCCGCCGACCACCGCTAGCTGTGCGATGTCAGCTGCTGCCGGAGTTCACCGGCGTCGTCACGCCATCGCCAAAAATCACATTTAGGGATTTTTTTTACAAGAACCAAGAAAACATCTCACCCGTCAATTTTCCCTGAATGTTATGGACATCACATAAAACCACTTTCACGGCGAGTATTTTTACGGGTGTTGGAAGATGCTCGCCAGGCACACACCACGTCGATCGTTAGGCGCTTGCCAAGTGACCGACGGGCGTTTGTGCGACGGCACGATGGGTCGGCATCAGGCGAGGGGACCTGCAGCTACCTAGGCTACCTAGCGCGCGGTCCTGGTCCTTGAGAGGTCCTGTGGCTGCGACGCGACTGTTGGGTCAGCGGCCAGCGGAAGGTGGAGGAGGGCGTCGTGTCCAGAGATCTTGTTGCCCTGTCCATGTCTTGGGCGACCTGGGAAATCACAAGCTGCCTGCGCTCTGTATACCTGTCAAAGTTTCCGATGTCAGTAGTATGCACAATCGATCGATGCTTGTCAAACCTTGTTGCTTGCATCTTTCTCCCTCCACCCCAGCAGCCCAGAAACATGCACACATGCAAGTCTTCATCGGATAGACGCAGTTCATCTCTTGGAAGTTTGGCCACCAAAAACAAACACTCCTTGCATTTATTTTCGAAAGCCCCCCCCCCCCCCCCCCCCCCCACCACCCCCATCATGTTTCGTACCATACTATGATTGGAAACTATGGTCCAAAAATCTTCAAAGTATCCAAAAAGAAAGGCATGCTTGATTAGTAAGGCTCTGGACAACAATTTCTGGGTCAGGCAAATTGACATTACTCAGGGGCTCACTTTGGCACATATCCAGGAGTTTGCGGTCCTATGAAAGATGATTATTGATGTTGCTCTCAATCCTGATAGGAAGGACACCATATCCTGAAAATTCACTTCCAGTGGTGAATATTAGGCGGCTACGGCGTACATGGCACAATTCGGGGGCTTCTCAGTCCAACTGCTCCCACAATCTGAAGGAATTGGGCTCCCCCAGAATGCAAGGTCTTCACTTAGCTTATCATCCAAAACCGTGTCTGGACAGCGGGCCGATTACAACGGCGAGGATGGCCAAACTGTGGACTTTGTCCCCCTATGCAAACAAGTTCAATAGTCCGCCTCCCATCTTCTCTTCCAGTGTAGGTTCACTGCCCGCGTCTGGAACGAGGTGGTCGCCTGGCTCGGCATGCATGACCACTCGCCACTGATTTGGTGCCATCAAGACACGGTTCAAGACTGGTGGCTTAAGACGATCAACACTGGAGGGCATATCAAGAAAGCCATTGCATCCGTTCTGATGCTTGTCATGTGGGAAATGTGGAAGGAGCGGAACGCAAGACTCTTCCGCAACACGTCTTCACCGACCATCATTATTGTTGCTAAGATCAAAGAGAAGACCCATTTTTGGGCGTTGGCGGGAGCCAAACACCTGAGTGCGCTTATGTCGCGAGAGTAGTCTTTCTTTTTGCCGCTCTGCTGCTCTTGTCTAAACCTTCTTCTTAATTAATGAAAATGGTAAGTCATTTGCCTTGTTTCAAAAAAAAAACTTACATCAAAGCCGGCAAAGAAAAGGTCGAAGCTAATGACTTTCTTACATCAAAATCTGGTGTAAACTCCCCCGCAAACAAAAGTGTGTAAACTTCTAGCGGCGACTCGAGACAAAATCTTCATTTTTCTTGCGTATGATTATCCTTTTGTGGGATGATGACGCCAGTGGCGGAGCTACAACAAAGTTACATGGGTCATGGCCCGCGCATCTTTGTGGCATTTGCTCTTGTTACAACCTGCCTGTGGACCAAGAAAAGCCAGACGTGAGCAATCTCTTGCAGTTTGGCCCGCTCGGTTTTTTGTTGCAAGTTTCGAGGTGGCGGTGGCCCAGCATGCGACACATCTGGCTCCTGGTACAAGTGGAAGCATATGGCGTCGGGTGCATATGTCTCCCCATCGGCATCAACTAAGGCAACATCCGCCTCTATTCACACTGGGGACGTCGGGACAACAACCTTGGGGACGTGGCGGATGCTACATGTCAGTTTACGCAGGGGTGGAGTGACAATAGCTGAATCTGCAATATGACATAGCCAGCCTCCCGATGGTTTTGGTGATGGTCTGAGTGGGAATATATCTCATCCATCTGCTAGCGCCACTCCGACTTCGTGTGACTATCATAAGATCAATTATCAAGATGGTGAATAGCTTCATGTCCATGATGAAAACTTTATTCTGACATTTATTAGTCGGGCTTAGCAGTGATGAACTCGCGTCATTATCATGTTGAAGGTGTTATCTCCTTGTTGATGTGCTGACCTTCAATGGTCGATTTCGACAATCATGATACAAATCCTTGTCTTGACCATCTATGGACGGACATGATGACATTGGCGCAAGAGTATTTATCCCTTCTTGAAGGCATTATTGCAGAAAAGTCTGGTTAATTGTAGGTGTTACATTCATATCTTGTAATGATTCTATCGTAGCTGCATATGTTAGAGCATCTTCAACGCTGACCCGCAAATATGCTTCGGCATCCGTCTGCGGATAGGAGACCCGTCCACGGACACTGATGCATGAGCTGTTCATCGATCCAACGCTGCCCGCCACATCCCGCCCCAATTTTTTAGCCCGCACACTCAAATAGCCGAATATATATAGTCTACAATAGTTTAAATGTTCAAATGCAGCAGTAGTTCTACTTAAATAAGTTCAAATATTACACTCAAACATTGTTGTCCCCTTTAACCATCCACAGATGCTTAATCAGATCTTCCTTTAGCTACCTATTTGTTGATGCATTTAAACAAACTCTTCAAATATGGTCGGATTCTGATCAGAAAGTTCGATAGGATCACCCATGTTCTCAAATGACTTGTGGTAGCATCTTCACCCTCATCCTCCATGATCATGTTGTACATGATCACACAACAAGTCATCACCTCCGACAAGGTCTCCGCATCCCATTGTTTAGCTGGTCCACGAATACTGCAAAATGTGTGCATAATTTTAAATGCCCTCTCAACATTCTTTCTAGCTGCTTCCTGTCTTTGGGCAAAGTGAGCCTTTTTCTGGCCAACTAGGTTAGAGATGGTGTTGACAAACGTAGCTCACGGAGGATAGATACCGTCAACCAGATAGTAACCCATGTTGTAGTCATGCCCATTCACTGTGTAATGGCAAGAAGGAGTTTTTCCTCCAGCCAGCCCCGCAAACAATGGTGATTGCTGCAGCACATTGATGTCATTGTGAGACCCGGACACGCCAAAAAAAACATGCCAAATTCAAAGATCATGTGATGCAACATCTTCAAAAATGATGGTGGACTTCTTAACATGGACCTGATATTGCCCTTGTAGAGTTTTTGGGTAGTTCTTCCATTTCCATTGCATGCAGTCAAGAGATCCGAGCAAATCTGACCACCCTCTTACTTCTGAGATTGCCAAGAGCCTCTCGTGTCTACGACATTTGGTTCTCTCAGGTATTGAGATCCAAACATCGAGACCACGACAGTTGCAAACCTGACCATGTCATCCCCTCATGTGCTCTCAGACATCCGTAGGTACTCGTCCCATGAATCAGTGGTCGTGCCATATGCAAGCCTCCGCAGTGCGGCCGTGCAATTCTGGTAACCGAAGAACCCAATCCTTCCCATGGCGTCCTTCTTCAAGATGAAGTAGTCATCAAAGGACCAGACCCCATGGTAGAGATGATCGAAGACATTTTTGCGCATCCGAAACCATCTGTGAAAATTGTCAGCGAAGAGGACATCGGGGGCAAAGTAGTCGGACATCAGCATCAATTGGCCGCGAGCCCTGTTGCAGTTGAGCACTTGATGACCCTTGATCGATCCCTTGAAATTGAGAACATGCTCCTCCGCACGCTCCGCGTCTGCAAGGACCTCCTGTATCATTGCCGTCTCATACGTGTAGTCCTCCTCGTCGGACAAGCCGTCTGACAACTCAATGTAGTGTTCGTATATGTACTCCATATCCGAATCCATTGCTTCAAAGAAGAAGGGGCAAAAGAATTTAGCATGTGCATTTCACCGAACAGTTGCCGGGCATGGTGAGCACCGTATAAGCCGATGGTATCTGTGCGGCGGCCAGAGGAGAGATGTGGAACGGGCGGCGGAGAAGAAGAAGCACCGTAGGAGCAAGGTTTCATTCATAAAGAAAGTGTTGAATTGTTTCAGGATGCCCACAAAAGTGGCATTACTTATTTCCAGTCCAACTCCTCTTAAGCAAATTTTCTTTGGTCAAGATGCATTTTTCAGCATCAACCAAAGGAAGATCATTATCTTTAGTGGCATCTTCAACTTCCATATGAATCTGTAGCCCACAAGGTCAGTTTTTTCTGCAGCCATGCAAGTGTAATTATCTCATAGAAAGTCTTTGCTTGCCACTAAGATTCCACTTTACTGTGTCAGCTCCACCAGTTAAAATAATATCATTCACCATCATCTTCAACTTGTCCCACTGTTCAACACAGTATGACCACGGGATTTTTCTGAATTGCATTAACATTCAGTCTTAACCCTATGTACATTAATCTTCTTACAGTCTAGGGAATTTGTCTGCTGGATTTATCAGTCCACTCTTGACATCCTCCTAGGACAAGGTCTTGGATCTACCTACAATTCTTTCAGTGATTTGGTGAACTATACTTTTCACCTTCATGAGTCGCTGCCAGAAATGAGATCCGCCACTTGGGTTTTTAGTTACAGATAAGCTATGTTGCTGGAGGTATTTTATGCTCACCATCTGATGCCAGTCCTTGAGCGCTTTCTAATTTCAAATAACCATTTACACATCAAGGATTGGTTCAAACTTGTCAAATAAATATGATTCTATACATCACAATGATGTAATGATGTGTAGATGATAGGGCCTCCTTTTTATATTTTTCTCATACAAGGCTAATAAGTTTGCGATTGCTGTTAAATTGTTTTCTTTACCATCACTGTCATAAATTGCTAGCTAACTAAGGGGATTTTTCTAGTAATCATTGGTATGTGGGATCGCTTCTGTTAAAAGCAAGTATTCCAACTAACTGTTATACCTACGTATTGATGGGTCCAAATAAGTTCTTCCGGGTTGTGGCAATGCCAAAAAAAAGGTCGCATTGTCAATCAAGATCACCCAGCTTGTCCCATTAACGAAAAGAATTATTTAAGTATGAAACAATTTACCACATGATTCCTTGAATGATCATCGCCATCCTTTGTTAATTTTGTATGAGATTGTTGGCTTCTGGCTATTTGAAGTGTGAAACAAGTTAGTTTGGAGGAAATAACTACTATCTTTGATGGTTAGCTTTCGTGTGGTGGAACCAGCCCACCAAGGTTCAAGTCCTAGACTTAACATTGGTGCTCGTATTGTTCTGAATGTATTTCAAGTTTACCGACGATGTTCGTTCAGTGGGAGGAGACGTTCCCAGCGACTACGATGTGTCTTTGGTGACTTGGTCAATCTCATAATGTTGTGTCGGCTGAGTATCTCGAAAGTGCTCATGAGGTAGAGTGTGCATGTGCGTATATATGAGTATCTACGATTGTACCGATTGTATCGTGTTTAGAAAACACGTAGTTTTTCAGGTGATCGGAGCATGCAGTTATCTCTACTAAATTTTCAAACAACGTGTTAATTTTTAATATGCATCCATTATTATAGAATATAAGTTGCTCAGAATGACAACTTCGTATGTCCATACGAAAATTAGAGCTTTATATAGAATGCACATGTGAAACATATAGTATATTGAAATAAATGTTGGTCCCACTTGACAGCTAACTCATCTTTTGTTACAATACTCATCCTTTGTCGTAATGTTATTCATAGTATATAAGTAATGTAACCTTTTAATTCCGCGGAGTTTTCTCATTCGTTCTCATGCCAAAGCCAGAGAGCTACCGAACATGCCCTTAGTGTTATTCCAAGTGAACGCCAACCTCTGCATTCATGTGAACATTGACAAATGGGTCTCTCGTGTCAGGTTGCCAGACAGGACAACTGATGGTTTGAATAAGTTTAGATACCAACTCAAAATAAAATAAAAAAGAATTAGTTTGTGTCGCAAATCATGGTGTGCTGAGAAATTGGCCTAAAATGAAAACCAAAACAGTAAATGTTGTGATTTTGTTACAACAACAAACACACTGTGCGGCTGTCGCCAGTACAGCATCCTACATGCAATGGCAGTGAACTGGCAGCCTCCCAACCCGTAAATACTCGCCGTAATACTATCGAGCAAGGTCAACGTGGCAGCAGGTGGTTAACTCCCATCCCGTTCTTCACGCCTGCGCTGCCTCCCCACACCAGGTTCATCGAACCTGGACACTGTTTGACTCTCTTTCTCCCACTCTCCCTCTCTCTTTTCGCTTCTTCCTCCCCCAATCTTTTAAATAGTGATGAAGGCGCTGTCGTCGACCTCCTGACCCACAATCGCGTCCACGTTCGAGGCGACCCTCCACCATCCAATCTGCTGGAAGGTATAGTCCGAGCAGAACACTGGCGGGGCCCAGGAAAAGCCAGGAGGAAAAGGTCCGGAGCTCCACGAAGGTGCTCCCAGAGGAACAACACAGTAAGAAAGACCACTTGCTCCTTCTTTTCGATCTCTCTTTCGTTTATTTTTTTGCGAATTTTTTCCTTCCCTTTTGGCACAGCGAGGCAGGCAAAAAGCCCCACGGAAAAGTTCTTTTTCGACCGCGTGTTCGTAAAGGGTTTTAGTTCCTGCATTTGTTTATCACCTCCTCTCTGTTCTTTGTGTGCTTGTATTCTTTCTTCAGGCCTTCATTGTTCAGTTTTGAGTGATCTAGATGCTTTCTGGAATGTTAAACCGGAACCATTTTCCTTAGATTTGTGCGATAGGGTCACTGGATCGGATCACTAGGGTGACTTATTCTTCTGCTGTGTATTTTTATCATGGGTTTTAGAAAGAAATATCTTTGGGTTTTGACAGCGGAGTTCCTGTGATTTCTCATGAATGAATACCATTTCATCATGTATTCTAGTAGAAAAATGCCATTTTATCATGCATGTGTGGAACTTGGTGTACACAGAGCTGTTACTGTCTTACTGAACACTGTAGATGCTCCTATCCTGAAACTGTATTGAAAATAGCAGAGCACCACTGGGTCACCACTAGAACGAAAAGGCTAGCTGCAACGTGTGCCAGGGCCAAGGTACATTCGCAAGCGAGTGACTAGAGCCACCGAGAGTGCATGGAATCTATTAGGCAGAGGAGCACGTCGGTTGGTCTCTCTCAGCCTCTCGGCTGTGCATTTTAGGACCGTCCACCTGCATCAGGAACCCATCACATTAGCCTGCCTTTCGATCGGTTCTTTGACCAGGTTCATGCAAATGGCAGACCATTTTTCTTCCGGCGCTACTGCTAGTTGATTAAGGGAAATTAAACTAGTAGTTGATGGAACGATCGGGTTTCGCGATGACTAACTGTGCCGATCTCCAGTCTGATCCTGTACTTCTGCTGCCGCAGATCATGTTCAGACGGTGCATAGTTAGAGTTAACAACTGCATTATTACGGCCTGCCTAGTCTGTGAGAGGCAGCTTATTATAGCTTGCAATATGCCATTAGTAGTGGAACTTGTCCATAACTACTCCGTTTTAAGGAATTGTATTTTTTTTCCTTGTCGACTTGATCATTTTTTCCTTTTCTTCTTGAAACAACGGGCGTTCCTATCTTGTCGATGTCCAGTAAAGAAGCCTTCCAGCAAAAACCCTGTTACATTATCAATTTCATGTTGAATGAAATTGGGAGCGATGTTCCTCAATTCGATTTTTTTCAAGAAGGTGTCAAATAGTTCAGTACAGCAGAAAAAGAAAAAACTTGATCGATTGACCGCCTTCTAGAGCTACGCCAAAGATGAGCGTGTAACATGCAAAAGCATACGGCAGGGTAAAATAGCCACAGAATCCCCCAATTTTGCTTTTTCAGTGGCCAGTGCTCTTCTGAATTCTGAAGTTTCTGTTTGGCTTCTGAAGTCATAGCACATGCATTTGGGTAAGCCTAAATGTCAAAATTGCACAAGTCTAGCCCCCTTTATGTCATATACTTTCTATTTTTCATCGGAGTTTGATTGCGCATTAAGCCAACGTGTGCATGACTCGATGGTACAGGAAGGGAATCGTCCCTTTTCATCAGCTAGAAAAACTGGCAACGTTTCAAAACTGCAACTTGGTGAAGATTGGAGTATATCTTAATAAGTTACCCTGTTGGGGCACATCACACACACACATTTGCTCAGGTCCACTCTGGCCCATGTAGAGCTGAAAGCCAGTTTCATTGTTCCTTGTGTCACCTGTCACTGAAACCGTTTGATTGTTTTCGCAGAAATGATTTACAAGTTCAGCAAGTGATGAGCTGTGAGAATAACCTATTCATTAGGGTAGGCGTTTCCTGCGCTATGCTGAATGTGGTGCGATTTTCGACGCAGATTCATAATTTGCAGCTTAGCTTATCTCTTGGCCCTCCGATTAAAATATAGGGGTTGACCTTCATCGCGGCCGCAGCTTCTCTGCATCTATATATAATGGACATTCCCTAGCTTCTGAACAATCAACACAAAGCAGCAGGCCTTTGGCTGAGTGTCATCCTTGTGTATGTTTTCTTTCCTTGGTCCATCAAGTCTTCATTCATGGTTATGAATGATATGCAATGATCAGTGGTGTTGGCTGCTTCCATTCTTGATATATACTGTATTTCTTGTTGTTCATGCATAAGTTTCTGATTCCTTCCTTCAGTTCCGAAGAAAAACACCTATGGTCTTGGTTTTCCCTTGCTGTAAATTGTTTCATTCAGTCCAGAGCTTAGTTGCACCATGCATGCAGATGGATGGTCATGCATGTCCATGCGTGTGTGTGTGTGCTTTATTTGACTAGTACTAATGATTTCTCCGTCTGAAATACATGGAGAGTTAGCTTCAGTTTCGCAGTATATGCTAATTGTCTCGCCCGATGTAGATAGGGATTGATGTTCTCATTTCTCGCTCGCTGCCTTATTTCCAGACAGACGTATCCATCTGCACATAGGTGCAAGCAACGTCGGCAACAATGCCAAGAACCGTGTCGGACGGAGGCGAGGACTTTGACGGCGACGTCTCCAGCCAGACGGGGTCGCACCGTTACACAGACAGCAACAGCACCCACCACCACCACCACCATGGCTACAAGGTCGGGTTCCCGCCGGCGAAGGGCCTCCTCGCGGAGTTCGCAGATGGGGTGAAGGAGACATTCTTCGCCGACGATCCGCTGCGTGAGTACAAGGACCAACCGAGGTCCAAGAAGCTGTGGCTCAGCCTGGTGCACCTCTTCCCGGTGCTGGACTGGGCCAGGAGCTACAGCTTCGGCAAGTTCAAAGGGGACTTCGTCGCCGGCCTCACCATCGCCAGCCTCTGCATACCTCAGGTAACAAACTAGAAATCAAAGCTGCTCTCTTGTGTAGTGTAGTTGCATGCACAGGCAGCCCTTCAACGTACTCTGACTGACATGTGCTCTCTGATGGCATCTTACGCCAGGACATCGGTTATGCCAAGCTTGCCTTCCTGCCAGCACATGTTGGACTGTGTAAGTTCAACATACCTGTTAGCTTTTTCATTACTGATCAGATCTCAGAGTTCCAGTTTTGCTCCTACAAGTCTGCAACTATATATAATGATGATGAGAGTTTTTTGCTGATTTTCTTTTGCAGACAGTAGCTTCGTTCCGCCTTTGGTATACGCTATGATGGGCAGTTCCAGGGATATAGCCATAGGTCCGGTGGCCGTCGTGTCCCTGTTGCTTGGAACTCTCCTCCAGGAAGAGATCGATCCAGTCAAGAATCCGTATGAGTACAGCCGGCTGGCCTTCACCGCAACATTCTTCGCGGGGATCACTCAGGCGATGCTTGGATTCTTCAGGTGAGCATCCGTGGTCCTTGGCCCGTTGACCTGGCAGTTTCTGATGTCATATTGGCATGAACTCCAGAAAAGTTCATCTGCTTTACGTAGTCTCTGACCCGACTCGATCGATCTGCTGCAGGCTAGGGTTTATCATAGAGTTCCTGTCTCATGCAGCCATCGTTGGTTTCATGGCGGGTGCCGCCGTAACCATTGCCCTTCAGCAGCTCAAAGGCTTCCTTGGCATCAAAAAATTCACCAAGAAGTCTGATATCATCTCGGTCATGGAGTCAGTATGGGGAAATGTACACCATGGGGTAAGGATATTCAACCTTTTTTCTATTTTGTTACTTCTGTGATGACAAAAAAATGGTATTTCATCAGCTTACCCTTGCGTTGTTGATTCAGTGGAACTATCAGACGATATTGATTGGCGCATCCTTCTTGGCGTTTCTTCTAACTACCAAATACATCGTAAGATAAAATATTACATGCTCAGAATTGCATCTTGGTTCCCTTGACTATTTGTGATGATCATTCTGTTCCATTGGAATAATTCAGGCCAAGAAGAATAAGAAGCTCTTCTGGGTTTCTGCAATCGCCCCGCTCATTTCAGTTGTCATATCCACCTTCTGTGTGTTCATCACCCATGCAGACAAGCAGGGCGTTGCAATTGTAAGTCGCTATTTGACTACTCGCAACTTTTTGCCATCAGAAACTTCAGTTGTAAAAAATTAGTCGAAGATAACAATGTGGATCAATTACTGGATAATCGCAGGTCAAGGATATAAAGCAAGGCATCAATCCACCTTCATTTCATCTCATATATTGGTCTGGCCCATACTTGGCGAAAGGATTCAGAATTGGTGTAGTAGCTGGAATGGTTGCCCTTACGGTAACAAAAACTTCATTGACCTTTTAGTTTCATTTTTTTCCGAATAGATTTTTTAGAATATCCAACAATATGTCAAAACCAATGCAAACTTTATCAGGAAGCAATCGCAATTGGAAGAACATTTGCTGCCATGAAGGACTACCAAATAGATGGGAACAAAGAAATGGTAGCTCTAGGAACCATGAACATTGTTGGCTCAATGACTTCATGCTACGTGGCCACAGGTGATTGCTAATTTAGTAGAGAAAAGCCACATATCACATGCAAATATAGCATTGTACTGACAAGATATGTTTGCTGCAGGTTCTTTCTCGCGATCAGCAGTAAATTACATGGCTGGCTGCAAAACAGCAGTATCCAATGTTGTTATGGCAATTGTAGTGATGCTCACACTGTTGTTGATCACTCCATTGTTCAAGTACACGCCCAATGCCATTCTAGCTTCCATCATCATAAATGCAGTGGTTAGCCTAGTTGACTATGAGACGGCGTACCTTATCTGGAAGGTTGATAAAATGGATTTCGTGGCATTGCTAGGAGCATTCTTCGGGGTCGTATTTGCATCAGTGGAGTATGGCTTGCTCATTGCGGTGCGTGCTACTACAATTTCGGTCATGTTAATTACAACTGAATTTCTCCTACTGACATGGTTGATGATTGTGGATCTTGCATGAAATAGGTTGCAATATCTCTTGGAAAAATTCTTCTCCAAGTAACACGGCCGAGAACAGCTTTACTCGGCAACCTCCCAAGAACAACGATCTACAGGAATGTTGAACAATACCCAGAAGCTACCAAGGTGCCCGGGGTTATGATTGTCAGAGTGGACTCAGCTATCTACTTCACAAACTCCAATTATGTTAAAGAGAGGTAAACTTCCTTTCAACAAGATTTACTAATTTATATTATTCAGTGGCATCATTACTAGTATAGTAATTTATTATCGCATTTTCAGAATCCTGAGATGGCTGAGGGATGAGGAGGAACAACAGCAGGAACAGAAGTTGTCCAAAACAGAGTTTCTCATTGTTGAGCTATCTCGTAAGGAGACAATAGAATTACTATATTTTAGAATACGGAAATTAATATTTGATTTATTCATTGCTAAACACTGATCAACTAACTCTTCAACAGCGGTAACTGATATCGACACAAGTGGAATCCATGCTTTGGAAGAGTTGCTGAAAGCACTTGAAAAGCGCAAAATTCAGGTAAAATACCAAAAACTAGGATCAGAATTGTTTAACTTCTAGCTGCTACCGCAAGCATGTTCATGGAATAATCACTGAACAAAAATCCATGTGTGCAACTACAGCTGATCCTCGCCAATCCCGGGCCGGCAGTAATCCAGAAGCTGCGGTCAGCGAAATTCACAGACCTCATCGGCGACGACAAAATATTCCTGTCGGTCAGCGACGCAGTGAAGAAATTTGCTCCGAAGTCAGCCCTGAACGTCTGAAGAAGACGCGTCGAACGAAGCGATGTACAGGAGAAGCAGAGAGATGTGTTGGTGTGATTTTTATAGATCAAGGAATACAGAAGTACACGGCATAGTTCGTGCAAAGGTAAATAATGGAGGTGTGTGGAGTTGGGGCGCATCAGGTTCGCAAGATGTGGTTGGAGAAAAAAGGAGAAGATGGTGGCCTAGTTGGACATCTGCATCATCAGTGTGCGTGCTCGGGGTGTGCGTCGGCGAGCAGTTGGATGGAGGTTTATTTGATGATCCATCTTTGGGTTTTTTTGTCCAGTTTTTGGATCTGTACCACTGTATTTTGTTAGTGTTTGTACTTCAAGGCTTTATAAAGAGGTTTTGCATTTGGCTGAGTGGAATGGATACACTAAAGGTTCTGATACTACTCCGATAAGATGAGTTGCTTGCTTGTGCATTCTAGCTTTGAAACTTAATCCCTCATCGTATTCCTCATGCTCTAAAACTTAATCCCTCATTGTATTCATCATGCTCTAATCTAATTCCATAGTACTTTTTTTAGGAATTAAACTTTGTTCATCTAGCCGATCTCTCAAAAAAAAGCACAAAATTTTGCACACATTTCAAACATGCATTTAAACTATTTCAGTGCATAATTAAATGACAATATCACATTAACATCAAACATAACATACTTGAACAGTTCATTACCAAGTACATTTCCACTGCACCGACCTTAAATGAGCTAATGCATCACCAGATACTAGAAACATAAGAGGCTCCCGGTCGAACGGGATATTGATCAATGATCACCCCCACGCCGGAGGGGCTGACCTCGTCGTTATTGGCGGCGGGCCGATTCCACGCATCAGTCCTTGCAACATTCATTATCACAATGCCTGAATGGCGAGCACAAGATTTTGGTAGAGGTACGCAGGCAGCTTCACAGCATATACCAAAAATCGCTTCCTTCGAATGAGATCGGCTCATACGCACAAGGTTAACTGGGAGGAAGAAAATACGGAACGGTTCGCTCCGGGGCATCGCTCCCCGGGTTACGCCAGGAGCCAAGCCCTAGCACTGCCGCTAGCCATCATTCGTTGTGGCCTCCCCTGCCGTTGACCTCTACCGCGGTGGCGGCAAGCCCTATCTCCGAAGGGGTGGGGGGCTCCCCTAGGCGCAGTCCATAAGGTGGAGGTTGGCCAGTGTGAGGCGCGCTGACGGGGAAAACGAAGGAAGGGCGACGACCCTAGTGGTCTTCTCCCATCCAACTCGCCGATCTTCCTACTGCTGGTCGTCCTCGATCTGGCTGCTGACGAGTTCCAGACTCCTCCATCGGTGGTCTTCACGCATTGATGGATGACATCTGGATCAAATGGGATCCGGTCGTGCACGTTCGGAAACATCAGCCTGTGCAGCTTCAAAGGGGCACATCGTGAAGCTCCGCTTTCTGTTGACACCATGGGGTATGTCGACATCAGCATCTACGTCGTGATCTCCACGATGTTGACAGAGGTGGGAAATGTCAAGGTGGCTACGATTGGAACACCAGAAGGTCTCGATGGCTCATGTCGAGTTCGAGACTGCTAAGTAATGGCGAGGCATGGTCTTGGATGCGATGAAGATAATGCTTCACAGGCCGTTATGCGGGCACGGTTCTGCTGTGGGACCGAACGTGTGATGCCTGTGAGCCAGTTGATTAGTGATTTGCAACAGCAGCCTCAACAAGCGGAGGCGGCGGCACTAGGGGACTTCAATTTTATTGGTGCTACTCGAGTACAAGTCTCGATTTCCAAGGTGAATACCCTAGGTCTGACCTTCATTGGTTGTACCTAGCAATGTCAATCAGTCAATCGCTCCCTTGTTGAAGGCATTTTCCGGAGAGTTCAGACTTTCTCCAGGGCGGAAACCTTAGACCCGTTGATCGGCGACGACAACGCTTGTGCACTGTTCCCTAGAGGTGTCGCTTTTGCAGAGCCTTTTTGTAGTTCAGGCGCTGTCATTAGTGGCGGTTTGGGTTCAGCTGCTGTTCCCTCTGTCAAAAAACGCACAAGGTTAACTCATGACTAAATTATTAGCTCTAGCCTACAAATAGAATAGACCTATTTATTTACTAGAGCTGGTAAGGATTTCCTCCAAATATTTGATCCATGGCTGAGGGAAGCACAACATTACAACACAGCAATACATCATTGACAACGCTGCCTTGTGTAGGCATGCAGTTACTCATCCTTTCCATGGCTGTTCAAGTGGCCTATTGATCAAAGTCATAAAGGGGATAAAATATACTCCCTTTGTAAACTAATATAAGACGTTTTAGACCACTACTTTAATGATTTAAAGTGTCTTATATACTAGGTGATTTTTCCGCGCGTTGCGCCGGGAATTTAAAGATTAATTTCAGATAAATCATGAATGAAGAAAATGATCTAAATCAAAAGATTTTTTAAGGTAGAAATATTTCATACTTGCACTGTTTGAACAAAGAGTATGCATACTTGCACTGGGTGTGAACAAAGAGTATGCATGAGGTTTGCACAAGGCTGCAAAATAGTGTTAGTGGATGCTGACATGGCACATTTGGTGACATGGAAGGCAGCATGTTGAGAGAATTAGAGTTAGTGGAGATAAACTATTTAGGAATAGTAGATTAGTTTAAAGAGGAAGTACTAGTTTGTTAACACTACTTGTGGACTTGTAAACAAGCGCCCCTGCTTATGGCAAGGTACAACATACTCTACTTAATAAGGTGCCTCATGGACTACGCCAGACCCCAATAATGCAGTTGTTAATTCTAATTATGCACCGTCAGAACATGATCTGCAGCAGGATCAGACTGGAGATCGACACAGCCAGTCGTTGCAAAAACAGATCGATTGCTTAATGCAGCAGGATCAGACTGGAGATCGACAAAGCTAGTCGTCGCAGAAATAGATCGATTGCTTAACTACCAGTTGATGAGATGCTGCTATATTTTATCCCCTTTATGACTCTGATCAATAGGCCGCTTGAACAGCCTTGGAAAGGATGAGTGTGTAACTGCATGCATACACAAGGCAGGGTAAACAGCAACTAGCCAGGTTATGATATGATGTCTTGATAAACTGATGAAAGCCACCAGGGAGTGCTCATAGCCAGTCTGCTTGTTCAGCAGATGCACATTCTTTCAACACCGGTTGTGTTCTGCAAAATAATTTACAAGTTGAGCGAGTGATGAGCTGTGAGAATAACCAGTCCATCAGGTAGGTGTTTCCTGCATGCGCAATGTTTAATATGGCACAATCCTCGACGCAGATTCATAATTTGCAGTGCTCATTAATCAAAAAAGAGGGGTTGACCTTTGATGGTAACGGGAGCTTCTCCGCATCTATGTATAATGAGCATTCCCTAGCTTCTGAACAATCAACACAAAAGCAGCAGTACTTTTCATCGCTGTGTAGGTTCTCCTTCCTTCCTCCATTCTTCATTGTTTTGAATGATACATTGGTCCTGTTGGGTGCTCCATTCTTGATATACATTGCTGTCCATGCATAAGTTTTGAATTCCTTCCTTCGGTTCTGAAGAATTACATTTCTGGTCTTGGTTTTGTTTCTGTAGATACTAGAACTGAGACCTTAGTTGCACCATGCATGTAGCTGGTAATCGTGCTTGTTCATGCGTTTGTGTGTGCCTGTTCATGGATGTTTAACTTCAGTTCTCACTGCTTCATTTACAAATAGACGTTCCCTTCCTCGCACCAACGTGCAGTGCAAACAACTTCGGCGACAATGCCGAGAACCATTTTGGACGGAGGTGAAGACTTCAATGGCGACATCTCCAGGACAGGGTCACACCACCAGACAGACGACCATGGCTACAAAGTCAGGTTCCCGCCGGCGAAGGGCCTCTTCACGGAGTTAGCCGAAGGGGTGAAGGAGAACTTCTTTCCTGACGACCCACTGCGGGAGTACAAGGACCAGCCGAGGTCCAAGAAGCTGTGGTTCGGCCTGGTGCACCTCTTTCCGGTGCTGGACTGGGCCAGGAGCTACACCTTTGGCATGTTCAAGGGGGACTTCATCGCCGGCCTCACCATCGCCAGCCTCTGCATACCTCAGGTAACAAACTAGCAAACTTCGCAAAGCAGCACCGTAGCCTCCACTGGCTTGTCAACGTACTCTGACATGTGCTCCCTCATGGTATCTTACACCAGGACATTGGTTATGCACAGCTTGCTTTCCTGCCAGCACATGTTGGGCTCTGTAAGTTCAGCATACATTTTCATCATTGTTGAGATCTCAGGATTTCCAGTTTTGCTCCTGCAAGTCTGCAACTATAATGACCAGAGTGTTGCTGATTTTTCATTTGCAGACAGTAGCTTCGTTCCACCTCTGATATACGCTGCGATGGGCACTTCCAGGGACATAGCCATCGGTCCAGCAGCCGTCCTGTCGCTATTGCTCGGGACTCTTCTCCAGGAAGAGATCAATCCGGTTAAGAATCCACATGAGTACAGCAGGCTGGCGTTCACCGCGACATTCTTCGCAGGGATCACTCAGGCAATGCTCGGATTCTTCAGGTGAGCGTGCGTGGTCCCTGGTTTACTGACCTGCCACTTCCAGTTTATGATGTCATATTGGCATGAACACCTGGAACTCTCTGAACTGACTCGATTGATCTGCTGCAGGCTAGGGTTTATCATAGAGTTCTTGTCTCATGCAGCCATCGTTGGTTTCATGGCGGGTGCAGCCATTACCATTGGCCTTCAGCAGCTGAAAGGCTTCCTTGGCATCGCAAAATTCACCAAGCAGTCTGACATCATCTCGGTCATGGAATCGGTATGGGGAAATATACAACACGGGGTAAGAATATCCTACCTTCCATATATTCTGTTACTCCTGTCATGAAGACCAATATCTCATCAACTTGTCCTTGTGCTGTTGTTGATTCAGTGTAACTGGCAGACGATATTGATTGGAGCATCCTTCCTGGCGTTTCTTCTAACAACCAAATACATTGTAAGATAGAGTACCAGTACATTTCAAAATTTCATCTTGGTTCTCCTCGAACTATTTGTGATGATCATGCTGTTCCATTGGGACAATTCAGGCCAAGAAGAATAAAAAGCTCTTCTGGGTTTCTGCAATCGCTCCGCTCATTTCAGTGATCGTATCCACATTCTGTGTGTTCATCACCCGTGCAGACAAGCAGGGTGTTGCAATTGTAAGTCAACTTGAGTACTCGCAACTTCTGCCATCAGAAATTTCAGTAGTAACAAATTAATTGAAGATAACTATGTGGATTAATTACTGGATAATTGCAGGTCAAGGATATAAAGCAAGGCATCAATCTACCTTCATTTCATCTCATATATTGGTCTGGCCCATACTTAGCTAAAGGATTCAGAATTGGTGTAGTGGCCGGAATGGTCGGCTTAACGGTAACAAAACCTTTGATGGCCTTTTTAGTTTCAATTGCATGGATTTTTTTTAGCATACCCAACAATCTGTCAAAACCAATGCAAACTTTTTTAGGAAGCAATCGCAATTGGAAGAACATTTGCTGCCATGAAGGACTATCAAATAGATGGGAATAAAGAAATGCTGGCCCTAGGAACGATGAACATTGTTGGTTCAATGACTTCATGCTACGTAGGCACAGGTGACTACATTTTTAGAAGAAAAGGTACATACTCCATACAAATATAGCATTCTACTGACAAGATATGCTCCCTTCAGGTTCTATGTCGCGATCAGCAGTCAATTACATGGCTGGCTGCAAAACAGCAGTATCCAATGTTGTTATGGCAATTGTAGTGATGCTTACGCTGTTGTTGATCACTCCATTGTTCAAGTACACGCCCAATGCCATTCTAGCTTCTATCATCATAAATGCAGTGGTTAGCCTAGTTGACTACGAAGCGGCGTACCTTATCTGGAAGGTTGATAAAATGGACTTCATGGCATTGCTAGGAGCATTCTTTGGGGTCGTATTTGCATCAGTGGAGTACGGCTTGCTCATTGCGGTGTGAACTACTACAATTTTTTGTCATGTTAATTACAGCTGAATCCTCCTACTGACATGGCTGATGATTCTGGATCTTGCATGGAATAGGTTGCAATATCTCTTGGCAAAATTCTTCTCCAAGTAACACGGCCAAGAACAGCTTTACTCGGTAACCTTCCAAGGACAACAATCTACACGAATGTTGAACAATACCCAGAGGCTAGCAAGGTACCCGGGGTTATGATTGTCAGAGTGGACTCAGCCATCTACTTCACAAACTCCAATTATGTTAAAGAGAGGTAAACTTCTTTTACAAGATTTAATGATTTATTGGCATGATTACTAGTATAGGAACTTATATCCTATTTTCAGAATCCTGAGATGGCTGAGAGACGAGGAGGAACAACAGCAGGAACAGAAGCTGTCCAAAACAGAGTTTCTCATTGTTGAGCTATCTCGTAAGGAGACAATGGATTTACTGTATTTTATAATAACAAAGTTACCAATTAATTAGTTGCTTTTTTGCTATCAGTTTATAACACTGATCTACTAACACTTCAACAGCGGTGACTGACATCGACACAGGTGGAATCCATGCCTTGGAGGAGTTGTTGAAAGCACTTGAAAAGCGCAAAATTCAGGTAAAATACCAAAAACTATGATCAGAATTGCACAGCTACTAGCTGCTACCGCAAGAATGTTCATGGAGAAACACTTTACTAAGAAAGAAAAATCCATGTGTGCCACTTACAGCTGATCCTCGCCAATCCCGGGTCAGCAGTGATCCAGAAGCTGCAGTCAGCAAAATTCACGAAGCTCATCGGCGACGACAAGATATTCCTGTCCGTAGGCGACGCGGTGAAGAAATTTGCTCCGAAGTCAGCCCTGAACGTGTGAAGAAAATGCGCCTCACAAAGTGATGTACAGGCAAAGCAAAGATATGTGTTGATGCTGTTTTTATAGAGCAAGGAGCATACATGGCATAGCCTGTGCAAAGGTAAATAATGGAGGTGGTCAGAGTTGGAGCACATCAGGTTTGCAAGATGTGGTTGGAGGAAAAGGAGGAGATGGTGGCCTAGCTGGACATCTACATCAGTGTATGTGGTCATGGTGTGTGCCGGAGAGCAGTTGGATGGAGGTTCATATCATGATCCATCTTTGGGGTAATTTTTCTCCCCGGTCTTGGATCCACACCTCTGTATCTTGTTAGTGTTTGTACTTCAAGTTGAAGGCTTCATAAAGAGGTTTGAAATTTTGGCCCAGTGGTATGATGCACTAGATTGCGAGGCATGCTCGAACTTGTGTGAATAACAAGGATAGTAAAGGTTTCAACACTGTACTATGATAAGATGAGTTGCTTGCCTGCGCATTCCAGCTCTGGGGTATTGAACCAAACAGATGGTGTGCATGTGTGAACCTTGCTATTGACTGGCAAATGGCAATGCCATGCATTTGTAAGCTGTCGAGTGCTCTCTGTTGCCACAGAACTACAGAAGGCATACGGATGCTTAGTATAGTATATGCTTACTCAAATTTGCTTGACCACGGCAGCTAGGCGCAGAGACAAGTGAGCTCACCGTCTCCGTCCGGATTATCCTTCGCCGCCGCCGCCCCTGCTCCGTTCAGGACGAGATCAATCGTCGCCGCCGTCCGCTTTCCGACGCTACCCAGTAGGAAGCAGCAGACGCGCTTGCTCGGCAGGACGAGACAACAGCGGCTGGCTCGCCTGCGCCGCCAACGCCTCGGCTGCCACGGTGGCGCCCGTGCCGTGCGGCCGACCGCCGACGAGCCCCGTGGTCACTATTTGGGCCTACGTTTTCCGCTCTGTAGTACTGTAAGTTTGGGCCTGAGAGTAACGCCTTCCTCCCTTCTTCTAAGAAAGAAGGAAATGATGCTCAAAAAAAAAGAGAAGGAAATGGCGGCCCACGACGGCCCATATCTCTCTGTTCTTCTCCGTGGAGCTCCCTCCCTCCATGGAAATCCCTTGGCCACCGCCCTCCCCACATGGATGGGATCCCCCGCCTCCAATTCCTCCTCCTCCTCCCCCAATGGCGGCGCCCACCTCTCGCCACCGTCCCCCCTCTCCGTCCTCACACGCGCCGCCCACCTCAGACCGCTCTCCCCTCTCAGACCCATCCTCCCTCCGCTCCTCTCCGCCCAATGTTCGAGCAGCCGCCCTGATTAAGCGCGCCCGCAAAGGCCTACGTAGGCCGGCCGCGTTGCAGCCTCCCAGCCGCAGAGGGTCCAAGATGGGTCTGTTCGCGTATAGCACCCTGTTGATCCACCTGAGCAGGCTCAACACGACGGCCACGGTCATGGACAGGCACCACCAGCAGCTTAGAGAGGGTTTGAAGCCAAATTTACGCCGTGATTCAATGCATTGTGCAAGGATGGTAATGTTAGGCATACAGAGTCAATTATGAATCATATATCTGAGTCTGGGATGAAGCCCGACACGTTCACCTAACCCTCAATTATTCTTGGGTATTGTAGGAACAATGGCTTGGATTCTGCACTTGAGGTTTTCAATCGAATGGATAAAGAGGGGCGTGAGCCAAACGCCGCGACATACTCAACCCTGATCAATTCGCTGTGCGATAGTAGGAAGGTGAACGAGACACTGGATTTGATTAGCAAAATGACACGGTGTGGTGTTTTGCTGTCCCTATTGCTGCGTTGTGTGGCATGGGGCGCATTCAAGATGCCTGGAAGCTGTTTGTTTATATGAAAAAGAAGGGATGCTGACCAACTGTGTGTACGACTATACGTACAGTCACTTATAAGTGAGCAGCTTTTGTCAAGGATGTCCATTGGACTATTTCATAGGTTGGCAAAGAGATGGAGTGCTCCCTAATATGGTGACATAATGCTTTGATGAATGTTCTGGTGGAGGAAGGATAGAAAAATGGATTCTGCACGTACTGTTTGTAATGTGATGCAGAGACATGGTTGTTTACCAGACACCGTGACATACAATGTATTGATCAAGGGCTATTGCACAATTGGTAATACTGATAAGTCAATGTCCATGCTGATCAATATGTTTGAGGGCAGAGCTACAGCTACACTTCTGACACACAACACCATCATCAAAGGATACTGTGACTCAGGGAATACTGCTGCTGATGATGATGAGTGGTCTTATACTCAACTGATCTTTGGCTTTTCCAAGATGGGTGAAATGGAATCAGCTTATCAAATGTTCAATGAAATGAGGGACCATGGGTTTTGCCCAAATGAAGTTACCTACACTGCACCCATAAGTGGATACTGCAAGGACGAGAAACTGGAATGTGCAACAAGAATGTTTGAACACATGAAAATAAGTGGTCGCAGACCAACTGTGCAGACTTGCAATGTTTTAATCCATGGTCTAACTAAGCATAATATTTTTTCTGCTGTAGAGGAACTATTAATAGTGATGCTTGAAGAAAATATATCACCAAATGTAGTCACTTACACTACTATAATTGATGGGTTATGCAAAAATGGGGCCGCATCTTTGGCCCTTGAAATGTTCAACAGGATGGTTGAGCATAACTGCTCACCTAATTTGCATATTTACAGTTCTCTTATCCAAGCTCTGGGTCAAGAAGGCAAGGTAGAGGAAGCTGAGGAATTGTTTACAGAATTGTGAAGCGACGGCTTAGTCCAGATGAAGTCGCTTATGCTAAGATGATCAAAGTTTATGTAATGTCAGGCAACGCAGATCGTGCCTTGGATTTTCTGTGGAAAATGATAACTGCTGGATGCCGACCAACCTTGTGGATATGGTATTTTAATTGAAGGCTTGCAAAATGAATACCTGATGGTGGACCAGAAACTTGTAGCCTTTCCTGATGTAGTCTCAGACTGCAACTTTGATTACCAAATACTAATTAACAAAGATACCATTTCAGTCTTGTCTTCTAAATTAGCAGAACTGGATCTTAGACTATCTCAACAGTTGCACGATGCATTGTTGTCTGGATTAAGCAGAAGTCAGAGATGGTTTAAGGCAGTGAAGCTGTACAGACACATGGTTGGTCAGGGTTTATGCCCAAACCAGGAGGCATATAATTGTTATTTCACTTTTGAGAGCCCTGAAAGTTGACCTAGCTATGGATGTATTCAGACATGTGTCTGCTCAGTGTCGTGAACTCCACCTTGTTTGTTATAAAGAACTAATATGTGCTTTATGCCAACTTCATAGAAGAAATGAAGCCCAATTTGGTAATCGAGGAATTTTAATTCTGATGACATTGTATGGACTGTTCTCATCAATGGACTGATTGGGGCTGGATACGAAGACTTGTGCATGGAGTTTCTGCACATCATGGAAAAAAATCATCATAAGCCTAGCTTCCGTATGTGCACAATTTTAGCAAGGGAAGCATTGAAAGAGTAGCCATAGAATCAGCTGGACTTGATGCACTGCAGCAATTTGGGATTTTCTTCTGATGCCTGATGTGCCAGAGCTGTTAATCTGGAGTGAGTTAGATGGCTAGAGGGACTTTTCGTTGTTTTGCTACTTGGTCTTCCTTGATCCTTGTTATCTATTCCCAAGGCTTCCGCATTGTGCTACCCGTGAGAAGTGAGATCAAAGAATGCCTATGTGCAGCAAGTTTCATATCCAGTTTAGATGTTACACGCTGAACATTCCCATCATTTTGCACTCTACACTGATTACCAACCTCCATTTCAAACCTCAGGTACGGACTTCAATTCCTGTGCTTAAATTCTAATTTCCTATATCCTGTGATGGTTCTGTAAAGTTGTGGTGCATAATACCTTCAAGATTCTGGTTGTGTTTAGGATTCCTAGGGATTGTCAGAAATGGGAACCAGAGTTGGAAGACCCAAAAGATCAATTCCGTGAATACTTCCTGGTTGCCCTTTAATTGGAAAGTGGTGCAAGATGCATCAGGTGCTACACCTCTTACACTGTCCGCATTTTGCATAGGCATAAAAAAGAGCTGTTTGCCCTGCCATAAACTCAAACTGAAAACATATGCACAGGGTAAAGCTGTTACCAATTTCCTGGACTCTATTTGGACAAGTCCCTTGCGAGTTGCGAGCATGGTTGCCTTGCTCGCTGCTCGTGGGCATGGGAAATCAGCCACCCTTGGTCTTGCTATTGCTAGAGCCATTGCAGGTGGTAAGCTCAACCAGATGAGCCTCCCCATATGAGCATGCCTTGTTGGGATTTAGCTTCTACTTAGGCCAAAGGGGCGGTCCACGGCGCTCCTATGCAAGCCAACACGATGGAAAGCAGCACGCAGGCCCTCTGAACTGGGCCGCATAAATGTATGAATGCAGCAGGCACAACATGTCAGCAATTTGGGGCCTCCTTGGGGTTCAACGATGGCCACCCCCGCAGCTCGAGGACGAGCTGCTAAAATGAGCGGTGTAATGTCAGAGGTGTAGATCTCTCCCTTAGTCCATTGGAGATGATAAGTAAGATATCTATCTAGTCAGGGAAGATGTTGATTCAGTTAGGAAGATATAAATATGGTTTATTAGGACAGTCAAGATTCTATTCTTAGGCATAAAGTAAGACTTTCCTATTAAAGGGACACCATGTACCCATAAGGATTATTGAATAGATGAGAATAAACTACTCCCTCCAGGGGCGAATCTACTGTACAGGCTTTAACAGGCTTGAGCCTGTCCTCCAACCGGATCAATTAGGCCTTTACTGCTCATGGTACAGGGCTTAACCCAGTAAATCGACTGCATTTTGGCCCATCTCAGTGCCTCTCGCTTGTTTGAGCCTGCCCTACAATTAAGTTCTAGATTCGCTGCTGACTCCCTCTGTTCACTTTTATAAGACCTTGAAGACATTTCAGACAATGTGCCAAACAGCCTATTTTGAGTTGTTCGAAACAACTTACAAATCCTCGTCCGGAACCTTCTCTCCCTCTTATCCCCGGCACCATGGCTGGCCAACCTTCGCTCCTCGGAGCTGTAACCCCAACCGTGTCACATTCATCGGTCTTAGGACCGGTTCCAGTCCTAGCACATGACAATCTGATACTCTATATATTTTGGTTTGGAATCTGATGAGAAAACCTGCCCAAACTGATTTCATGGACGCCAATTGGTTCAGAAACCGCTATGCTGCTCGTGTTACTAGCATATATACCAATACTCGAGTCTGAGAAAGAAAGAGCAACCAAACTTGTGTTGGGCTTTCATGCATGGTTGCAGTTTTTGGAGCTCAAACTCAGTTCGAGTCGAACCCTGTAGCAGAATCCGTCGCATATTTTCACGGTGCGGCCGTCGGTCCGTGATCCAACGACGTTCAAGAGTGAAAGCTCCATACATCCATGGCCCCAGGGGACATTGCGGGTAAACTGAGCAGTGAGAGGCGTGGAGCTTCTAACCAGGCCGACTGCTCCGCAACGCTGCCATTCCAGCCTAGCTTTGGTCGCTTGCCTGCACGCACGCCTGACTGCACAGCACAGCACACCACAGCACAGCGCAGCACAGGAAGCGCATCCGCGGTTAATTTACACGAGCTGATGGACGTAGATCAGCACAGTAGGTCAGTAGATCCTCGTGACGCGCATTGAAAGGGGTTGCGAAAAGCCTGCGGCGACGCCTGAGCTCCGCATGCTTGCACAGCACGTACGGTGGACGGGTTGGTCCCTGCGTGACTGCGCCTGCGCGCGCCTGGTTCAGGTCCGATATTACGCATACGATGAGGCAGGAAAAGGCAAGGGAGGAATGAAGGAAGCGCTGCGGCGGCGCAGCGAGCGAACTGCTGCCCGGGGCATGCATGCATGCCGTCGCTGAGGCCGATCTGCCACGCAGCCATTGGCCGCGCGCGGCGACGGGGCCTCATCACGTGGCGCCGCTTCGGAGAGACCTACCACGTACTCCGTCGTCAGGAGCCTTGTTTGTTTCGCTCCACAGCGGTCAATGTCTAGCTAGCCAGCAGCGGTACTGCCGGCGCAAGCGACACGAAAACGACGAAGACGGCTAGGCTAGGCCACACGATCCGTTCGAGCATTCTATGCCCCGCGAAATACTACACTAAATGTAAAGTACCCGAGCGTTGTTGTACTACTCCCTCCGTTCCAAAATATGGCCACGATTCGTTCGACCGTTCTATGGTGAAAATCTGGCCATTTTTTTAAACTTCAACTCAGAATGGCCCAGTCTGAAAATATTTCACAAACTGGTCCCTTGTCGCATAATGCCCGGGACTGGGGATGGCGCGCTAGCCTCGGAGGGCATGCAAAAGGGTCTGTTTTGGAAATATTTTCAGATTGAGGTTATTTTGTATTGAAGTCTTGAAAAAGGGTCAGTTTCGTCCATCTTCACATTGTATGCTCCACAAAATATTGTCTCGATGTTGTACGAGTACCGACATAAAGGTACTTGAATGTTTTGATTGAGTGTGTGCGCACCAGTCACCAGCACGCTTCGTATGCTTTTGCATGCCAGCAGGCTTGTTTCCGGTTGATTCAAACGGCTGGTCTTTCATCACCAGTCACCAGCAGTATGTATTCAATTCAAACACTATGCGATGTCGGCTCGGCTCAAAATTGATGAGATCACGGTTTGGGTGCGCCATATTGAATACCCTGGCCAGTTCTGCTGTCCGTCCGCCTTGATCACGCGCTGTCCGTGATCCACTTCGGTTTCTGACCGAGGAGCCACTATACTTTCTTAAAGTGCGTCGCGTCAGTAGACTAGTAGCCCGTGCGTGATGCATGTGATCGACGTTTCTTCTCCTTGCCATGCTTCAAGTTGAGCAGTGTGTGCGTGTGTGAACACGTAGTACGTTCAAGCTAAATATAATATCCGATGCGACATGCACTTATCTTTACTTTGAAATGAAATTAGATATCATCTTTTATTTCCTCTCTGCATGCAGGAGTATATGCGTATGCTCCCATGTGTAGTGTCTCTGTTAGGATTTGTTCTTTTATTCCCTGACCAAGTGTATATGTAAGTTGGTTACTCTGGTTCGTTGAGAACTTCGGCCAACAATGTTTTGTTTTTATATCGACGTACGTAGGAGAATCCCATGTGTAAATTTTACTCAACATGAGTGCTTTTTATGATTAACCAAGGTCATGATCTTGTCTGGCTTTATATACATACGTGTATTCCGATAAAGAAACATTATATGTATTGGAAGTCGCATTCTGAGAGATGCATGTGTCAACATCGACCATCCTAATAATGGACATGCTAATTAAGTAAGCAAGCATATGCGCGCACCTTGAAGGTTCAGTTCAGATATGTAAAGTGGTGTGACTAAGCTGGGACTGGGAGACCTCAAATTATAGTAACCCAACAGGCAACAGGTAATAACTAGTGGTACTGCAAATAAGTCCGGAGCTTACAAGCCGTACGTACAAAATAACCAAAGAACAGCTAGCCGCAGCCCGCAGCTGGGACGGCGTACGTACGTAGACGACGATATTACAGATGAAGCGAGGTGTCCACGTCTACATCACCCCTATAGCCCGAATTCTGCATTCTCGGCACCTCCCCCCACGAGCCCGCCGCCGCCGCCGCGGGCTGCGACGCCTGAACGCCGCCGTTGTCGCCGCCGAAGCCGCTGTAGGCGGACGCGCCGTGCAGGGGCCTGGACGGCCGCACCAGGTCCGGGTGCAAGAACCACCTCGGCCGCTCGTCGCCGCCGGCCGCCGTGGGCTGCAGGCCAAGGTCGAGAGGCGCCGGCGGCAACGGGGAGCCGGCGCGGTCGGTGGCGTCGGCGGAGTGGTGCACCCGCTGCAGCTCCCTGCCCTCCCGCATCTCCTTGACCCTCTGCAGGTTCCTGAACCGCTCCTGGAGGAGGGCTATGGACGACGTGTGGATGATCGACGGGGAAGCCTCATTGCGCCCCTGCCTTCTCATCGGCGAGATGGACTTGCTTACGACGAGTAGCTGGCTCGCAAGTGCTTCTTGTTGCAGAGCTAGGACTGGCTTAGCTCACTTGTAGTGGGTAGAGCGAGCTAGCTAGGTGGGTATGCGAGTGTGCGATGCGAGAGGGAGGGGTGGCGCTGTCTGGTCTGGTTGGAGCTAGCTAGCAAGCTGCAAATGGACCGATCATTGGCTGAGGGGAGGTTGGAGGGGGCGAGCCGGGGTATATATATGTATGTAGGAGGGAGGAGGCATGGGGGGTTTGCGTAGCATAGATTGTCTGTCCTCTTGCACTAATACTCTCACACTGGCTAGTGGCTAGTGGCTACTCATGATCGATGATGCGTTCGTTTGGGCATGCACAGTGATCGCATGTGTTTCCGCGCCAACTCAAATCCAAGGGATCCAATCCAAGGCCCGTCCACTTTGCTGGCGAGCTAAAGCGGTTCGGGGAGGAAGAAAGGGAAGGGAATCGGGGCGAGGGGTGGAAAGTCCAAGCGGCAAAATGCCTCCGGGCCGGGGTAGGGTGTATGCATGGACATGGACATGGACATGAATGGTGTGGCGCGTGCAGCTAGCTAGCGCTGGTGTAGTGGTGGTGGTGGTGGTGGTGTGGTAGGGGGTTGGGTTTGGTTTGGTTTGGTTTGGTGATTGGATGTGAGGCGCCACTTTTTAAAGTCGGGTGACGCCGGGGAGGTAGTACAAAGGGCCCTGGAGGCTAGCGCTTGGCGCGAGACAGCGGGGAGGAATATGGTCGTATAGGATTTCGTGGTGCTCCTTGTCCTCTAACCCTTGACGTCTCCCTTCCTTCTCTTTTACTTTTAATTCCGAGGGTTGGTTTGGTTGCATGCTCGATCAGTGGCTCTCCCCCCTTGTCCCCGCCCTCCTTGTTCCCCAATGTTTATCGTTGCCTTGTTTCATGTCATGGACGCGGACGACCCTCGGCTCGATTGGGACAGGAGCTGCTCATCAGCTTGATCGATCACCAAGGTTATGTTATGTTAAGATAAGCTGGCCCATCGATCCATGGAGCATATATCCATGCATGGCAGCGCATTCTATTCTCACTCCGATTCTTGATTTCATAGTTAATGTACGAACGAAACCCTAGCTCGCTAGATGGCTTGGGGTTTTGCGCGGTGGAGCCGTGTGCCGTCGTGTGCGTAGGGGTTGGGGTGGCTTTGATGTTTTCTGTTGTTTGGTTGCTGTGTGCGCGGCCAAGGACGGGGTTAGTGCTCCAACCAATCGACCTGCCAGATGATGAGTTAAGGATCGGTGTAGATAAATAATATTACCACTACCTAGCCTATAGCCTTTGTGATTGCATGCGGATTCTGTTTTTTACGCGGTGCGGTTGGACTATTGGAGCAAGTTCACGCTTTCCAGGGGGGTAGGTTTTGAGTTACCCCATTATTCTATGCTGTTTGTTCTAAAATGAGATCATGCTTGTCCACCCCCCAAAAAAATGGCAGGGTCGTAGGCCCATGTCACATGCAACGCCAAGAGGGAGAAGACAAGGGGCACAAACAGTGCGACCTCCGTCCTTGCATGCTGACTGCTCTTTGTGTCCTGCACATTAATTTATGATTACCCCCTCTCCTGTAAGGATCAAAACTCATTACTTATGCGTACTATATCTTGCTCTTTTCCGTCTACTGTTAAGACCTGGCCTTGGTGCGACAAGCAAGCTTTGCGTATTCTGATTCCTCTGGCTCTGGCCTTGTGGGCGCGGGCGGGCGGGCGTAGGAGTACATGCATGTGTGCGCATGTGTGGATGTTCAGCCAGGTACTGTGTGTAGGTGTTTCCTTTCCTTTGTTTGCCAGAAAGGGACCGGCCGGGCCGTGTCACAACTTACAGATCCGTCGCAATTATGCTTGTGTCATCATGCATGGGCCATCCATCGATCCATCCATCACCGGGCACACTTACATCATGTGTGTCGTATAATAATTACGCGAATACAAACTAATGTGTGTCAATGTCCTAATCCATGCCTGACAGCCTGAGTTTGATTATTGACAGAATCCGCTCGTGGGGCCTTTGCTCAATCATATGCTCACACTAGCTTGTGCATCACTTGAATTGGGTGTGTAGCTAAGAAATGTGTGTTCGTGCATGGAGTAGTACAAAAAAACTGATCATGATCGGTACTCTTGGCCTAGAAAATCGACCGTATATATTTGCATATATCACAAATGGGGAGGCTAGTTGCCTACTACCCCGACATGACATTTACCGAACCACCTCGATCACGCTAATGTAAGATCTAATCAAATCATGCATGGATCGGCATCTCTCTTCTTTTTTCCTTTTTTGAGAAATTATGTGTCAGCAACTCGATCAGCAAGCGTACGGTGCATGCATCGATCGATCACTACCAACAAACAACGGGCAGGCATGCAGCCTCTGTGCCCTGAACCTACACACTGACGACTGATCCACCGTGCATGCATGCATCGTATGCCATGCATGGCATGCGCCGGATCCTAGATAGAGATCGAGAGCCTCTCCTCCTTCCCTCACGCTATCCCCACCTGTCACGCTCTCGGCCTTCGATCTCAGCTATACCTCCAGCTGCTGGAACACCGATCCCCCGGCCAGTTCGATCCCGGTTCCCATGCCTCGCCGTCCCCCGATCCACCTCCATTGCTGATCGGCACCAGTACCGCCTCTTGACAACGTACGTACGTGTCGGAACCAAAGGAACATTAGGAGGGAAGAAAGAGTAACTCAAATACTTGGACAGTATGTAGCCACCTGAACATTTATTTAGGGATGTATATGTTGGAGTAGATAAATGTCTAAATATGCTAAATGTGCCAGTACTTTTATTTCCTATACAGTGTATGTATCATGATACTGCTACGCAACCACATGGTATGAGCGGTTCGCTATCTTAGAAAAAAATGATATGCGGTCATGCAACCATCGTTCGTGTTATATATACTCTAAACGCATGCCCTACAATCGACCATGTTAAAAAAACTATTAACTGAAGTATCCTCTGTGTACGGGCGTTCTTTGCGCTCCTACCCCCTGACTAAGGCGACATGTGGCGGCGGCTGATTTATCCAACTCTTCAGCGAGTCCAAGGGTCCCCTCTCCCTTCGTTTATCACTCCGGTAACGGGAGGGGCGGAGACCCCAGGGCTTCGGTCGGTGATGGTAGGGTTCAGAACTAATTTAGGGTTTGTCTCGTTCGGCTTTGGTGAGATGATGGTACTGTCGTCAACGTAGAATAAGGTCTTCACGCCTCGCCCAGCTCCAGTAATGCTTTTTTGTATCGTGGGAAGGTGTGTGAAAGATGATGTGTCCCTAGATCTGGCTCTAGATACAGCCTTTTGTTCTGCATGTTTGTCTAGGTCACACTGCCCTACGTAGCAGACAGCGTGGTTGTGCATCTTGATTCTCTTGCTCCAATTTCAATTGATGAAGGTTGTCCAATCTCGGCCTCGTCGAGGAGCGTGTGAGATTTCTCATTTCCCAACTTTGTTTAGCTGGAACTAAAGCTTTCTACATGCCCTCTCCGACTTTTGCTTCTCGGGGGTGATTATTTGCTATGCAGGTCGAGTCTACCGACATCTTCTGATCTACTTCTATAAGATCCTGGTTTTCAAACAAGTTTGCCTCGCTGAGACAGAGACCCAGAGACGACAAGAGTTTTGCTCACGGCGCATTGTCAGTGGATGCAAGAGGAAGAAGACCTCGACATCTTTAAAAGTTTGGATGTATTCTCCAAAAAATCTAAGGGTGTTTTTTAAGTGTTTGTGCTACTTAAATATATGACCTTTGATTTTTCGCAGAATAATCCTAATAATAATTGAAGTATCCTCAATGCATGTCTGTGGTAGCATGACAGGTCCTATCCTATCACACCTACGCTTATCGTTTGTTCCATTCCAGGGATGCCGATGCCGATGACGATGAGACGTACTCTTCCGTCGAATAATGATGGCCGGCCGGCCGGCCGGCCGGGCGGGTCGCGTCGATCGACCGATCAGGGGCGCACGTCGCCTCCTCCATGCATGCAGATGCAGATGCAGAGTACGATCACGGTGCCCCCCGCCTCCGGAGCGTAGCGCGGCGATAATTTCCCGCCGGTGTCCGCTAGCGCGCGGGCGTCGGAGCGGAGGACACCTCCCCCGTCGGGGACGGGGAGCGGCAGTAATCATGCGGTCCGGCGAACGAAACGACCCCTGCGCGGCCCGGTTTGGTTTGGATCGATGGACGGATGATGGATTGATCGCCCACGGCCGCGTCCATACGCATACGCATGCGCGCCTCTGCTTTCGCGGCCCGTCGCGTTGCGCTTGGCGCCGGGTTGTCCTCTGCATATCCGCGGGTCTGCCTGGCCCCGGCCGGCCGGAGGGAGGGAGACGGCGCGCGTCTGGCTGGCCGGGGCGGTCCGTCGATCAATCGCGCGCAATGGACAGGCCGGCCGGGCTGCGGGCAGGGCAGTGCGGGTCGGGTATTCTCTCTGTCGCGTACGCTCCGGTGATGTGGCGCTGGCGCGGCGTCCTTGTTCCGTTGCTTGGCTGGAATTTGCGCACAGGAGCTAGTGCTGTCAACTCGGCGATCGGTGGCATTGCATGACCAGCATACCCATATGTAGCGCTCGTGTTTTATGCAGTCTGTGTGGTATATAGGTAGGCAATGAAGTGTACGTGCACAGTTTCATTGTTTCCAGTACATCTCTAAAAGCATCTTTAGCAGACCTCGTATAAAGCCGTGATCTGCAAAATAACCATCGAAATGCGGGTCGACGCTGAAAATGCTGCCCGATCAGACCCTGCAAATGCGTCGGACCCATAAATTTTTTTAAGAGGCATAGTAAAATCCCATCCCAAACCCGCGAAAACACAGGTTTTCGCCTCGCCCCGGCGGTGCCCCGTATTCCAGGAAAGCGGTTGGTGGAAGGGACATTTCAGCCTGCACCCTTTCGCCACCCTCTTCAGCCACCGCCTGCCATTGGTTTCGCCCGTCCGCCGCCGGCGATTCCGGCCAAATCTGCGTGCGAAATTGTGCCGCGGGGGCGCCCCTACCCTCTTCCACCGAGCTGCTTCACTGGCTCCCCCGGATCCGCCGATCCGAGCTACCCCTAATCGTCGTCGCCGCTCAGGATCCACTGCCCCTAGTCGCCATCGCCACCTTGGGATACACCGCCGCAGAGCCACCACCCGAGCCCTCGGTGGGTACTTGTATTTGTGCTTGTGCCGAGCGGTATGCATAGTTGGTTAACGCGGCGTGCGTATTTGTGAATTTAGATGGAATTGAACCTGTGCGAGAAGTTTTTGCTCGAGGATTCGTCCGATTCTGACGACTCGGATGTTGAGACGCTGCTTGTCAACTATCGGCAGCAGACGTTGGTGATGGCCCTCGCCGTGAAGGAGCACGAAGATGAGAACCGAAAGAGGTGGCGAGGATCGAACATCGCCCGTCTTTGCATTCCTCGAAATCGCCATCTCGGGAACGAGATGTTGATGCAAGATTGCTTCGCAGACAATCCAACATATCTGCCGCACCTCTTCCGGAGAAGGTACCGAATGCGTCGATCCCTCTTTGTAAAAATTGTTCAAGCTTGCGAGGCCAATTGTCGGTATTTTACTCAAAGAAGAAATGTCGCGAGCTTGAAGGGATTTAGTGCATATCAAAAAATCTCGGCAGCTATGCGGGTAATTGCATACAACATTCCGGTTGACTATGCCGATGAGTACCTTCACATTGATGAAGATACTACAATTGAGTCAGTGCGTAGGTTTGCCAAAATGATCATCCGTGTCTTTGGTCCTAAATATCTTCGGGCACCTAACAAGGAAGATACAAAAAAGTTGATGGCATCTAATGAGAGAAGAGGTTGGCTTGGCATGCTAGGAAGCATTGATTGTATGCATTGGACTTGGAAAAATTGCCCGAAGGCATGGTAGGGAATGTATTGTGGCAAGTCTTGTGATGAAACAATTGTGCTAGAGGCCATAGCATTTGAGGATTTATGGATGCAACGGTCTCATTTTGTTTGCTAGGCTTGCTAGTGGTAATACTCCTGCTTGCAACTACACTGTCAATGGGCATGAATACACAAAGGGGTACTATCTTGCAGACGATATATATCCTTCTTGGTGCACATTTGTCAAGAGCATCAAAGATCCCAAAACTAGAAAATAATGTGAATTCGCAAGAGTACAAGAGGCAGACCGAAAAGCCATTTAAAGAGCATTCAGGGTTTTGCAATCTATGTTTGCTATTGCTCGTGGTCCTGATCGTTTTTGGGACAAGCGATCCTTAAAAAACATCATGACATGTTGTGTTATTCTTCACAATATGATTCTCGAAGATGAGAGAGGCATGAACTTCGATTTCTTTCACGACAATGTGGGTAGCCATGTCAAACCAGCTAAAGACCCTAACCGCATTAGAGATTTTCTTCAGACCTATATGGAGATTGAAAATGGAAACACCCACTTTCAGCTTTAGGAGTATCTCATTGAGCACCATTGGCAAAGGACTGGGCAGTAACACATTCCATTTTTTCATTCATTTTTATTTAATTCATATGTGATTTATATTCGGGACAAGTTTTGTATTCAATTATTTAGTTTGCTTCGATGATTTGAATAATTATTGTAATTTGGATGATTGTCGTATTGTGATATTGATATTTTTTTTCTTATATTGCAAATTAGCAATTCTGAATATGTGCGTATGTGTCAAATTCAGATAAAACCGCATCTGATATGCGGGCCGCCGCGGGCGCCGGCAGAGCAGACACCGCATAGCGGAACTGTAAAACCAAAAATCCACGAATATTCCGTTTTACAGTTTTGCTATGCGGGGTCTGCTCGGCCGGCGCCCGCGGCGGCCCGCAAAACCGTTTTTCCGCGAATTGTAAACGAGTTTTGCGGGTCCGCGATATACAGGGTCTGCTAGAGATGCTCTAAGGGCATCTCTAACACTGACCCGCAAATCTCCCATATCAATCCGGACTGTGCTGTCCGGACCGCGGAAACCATCCAAAGCGGTCCTGCACCGGTTTGCGGCGCGATTCGGACGCGTTTTCTCTCATAAATCGGAGACAAACATGGGAAAGGTTTGCTGGAGTCCGGACCTCTGTCACATCCGCTTCTGACCATCCTGGCCCACCAAAAAACCCTCCCCCGCCCGCGTGCTTCCCGTCCATCGCGCAAATGCCTGCACTCATGCCGCCGTAGAGCGCGCCGCTCCATATTGAAAACACTTCAGCGCAGACGCGACCTCTCACTGCCTCTGCCACTGATGCAGCGCACTGACCGAGGGCGCCACCCGTTGCACGCCTAGTTGAACAAGCCTCCACGCCACATTCAAACACCTCCATTAAACCCGCATGGAAGCCGAGAAATCTACTCCAGCCACATGTCCGTTCATGAGGGGGCCGGCATTAAACACAATGCCGGGTAAACTCCTCCTGTCTGCCCTCTATTTAAACAAGGTCAGATGTCGGGCAAGAATTGCACCACTTCGCCGCTCCCCATCTCCTCCTTCCACCATTTTCTCCACTCTTTCGATGGCATCCGACGAGCCGGAAAAGTAGTTCTCTGTCATAAAAGCCAGCTGGGTGGCCCACCGAGCCCGGCGGATAAATGTGAGGCAACTTGTTGATCCACCTCCAAACCTGATGGAGCAAGTTGCTGCCCAAAGCCGGTGCGTGGTTCAGCAACGCGCCGCTCCAAGCCAGCTCGAGGGGAAGTGGCGAGTTGCTCTAGGCCGGCACGACGGGGAGCATGGCGGTACGGGCATCGTCGCTGCTGTCAATGACCCCGCGTCATTCCGCTCCTCTAGTGCATACGATCGCGCCATCCGTGGTCGACGCGCGCGTAGCCGCGCCATGCAGGCAAAGAAAGAAGCTGGTTGTGCGGATGTCGATGAGGTGGCGGCCCGCACGTTTTCGCTCACCGCCATCACCGAGGATAAGTAAAACACGGGGGCCGCCGCCGCTTGGGTCCCAGGAAGGCCACCACCGGCATACATAGTCGGTGTCTTACCCTCTCGCCGGCCAGCGTCGTCCCCTTACCCAAGAACCAACTTTGGTCCGTGTAGCATAGGGACCGTTCTTCTCCGCTGAAGCATCGGGAAACGTTTCCACTCCGATAAGCGGTGGTGAAGGGAGCCGTCCTTTGCGCTGAAGTATGTACCTCTGGGGCACACCACTGCCGGTCATGGGGACAACGTTGGAGACCCGCTGTGCCGGCTATAGACTAGTCCGGTTTCATTTTTAATTAAAAATATTGTTGAAAATATACCCTAGAGGCAGTAATATTTGTAATACTATTGAAAGGGGATGAGGTATTGTTGATGAGGTTGTTTCTCAAAGTGCTTAGTGATATTGCTCCAAAAACCCTCCATCACTTTCCCAAAAACACATTTGTCCAAACCCTAATCCATCATTAGTGATATCATCCACTCCGGACCCACCTAGATGATCCTTCTATTGCCACAACCAAAACCCTAACAATTCGGTTTGACCAAAATGGTTCTCGGTCCCACCGAGACGGCCTTGCTAAGCTTCTGTAATGAAGTCGCTTCATTTTGGAATCACCGAGACGAATCGATCGGAATTACCGAGACGCGGCTCTGCCCTAGCCATTGCACTCCGTCCCGTTGAGTTGGTATAATCGGTCTCACTAAAAAGCCTAACAGTCAAGTCTTTTGCACTAGTCGGTCTCACCGAGATTTTCATATCTGTGCCACCGAGTTGGGTCAAAAGCTTGTAACGGTTGGATTTTTGGTGCTACCTATTTATGCCCCTCCACCACCACTCACTCTCTAAGAGATCCATCAGAATGAAACACAACTTCCGCCATTGATTTTTTGAAAGTCAGACACCTACTCATGTGCTGAGGTCAAGAGATTCCATTCCTACAATTTGACCTTGATTTCTAGCCTTTCAAGTTGCTTTCCACTCCAATCCTTCTCCTACCGAAGCCAAATCTGTGTGTGAGAGAGAGATTGAGTGTTGAGGAGACTATCATTTGAAGCACAAGAGCAAGGAGTTCATCACCAACACAACATCTATTACCTTTTGGAGAGTGGTGTCTCCTAGATTGGTTAGGTGTCACTTGGGAGCCTCCAAGATCATGTGGAGTTAAACCAAGGAGTTTGTAAGGGCAAGGAGATCGCCTACTTCGTGAAGATCTACCCGAGTCAGGCTAGTACTTCGTGGATGGAAGCCATGGTGGAATAGAAAAAGTTGCTTCTTCGTGGACCCTTCGTGGGTGGAGCCCTCCATGGACTCGCGCAATCCTTACCCTTCGTGGGTTGAAGTCTCCATCAACATGGACGTACGATAGCACCACCTATCGAAACCATGGAAAAAATCATTGTGTTTTCATTGCATTTGATCTTCTGACTCCACCCCTTACTTTCTGCACAATTGCATGACTTGCTATTTTCGCCGCTCTATCTCTAGATATGCATGTGTAGAAAGTCTCGGTGTTATCTTAACTTGTGCCAAAATCTGCCTAAGTTTCAAGAAAACTATAAATTACACCTTTGGTTAGTTAAGTGTCTATTCACCCCCCTCCCTAGACCTATCGTCTTCGATCCTACACTAAGTGGATTTGAGGTTTGGGAATGTTGAATCATAGATGTGTGAACATCGCTCTCAAAACGAGATGGATCTGGTTGAACGGTGGATAGCTCTCGCCCTTGGGATGACTTTGGCATAGCTGTCCGGCTGTCCCGGTCGAGTCTTTGGCGATTTACCAGTTTGCTACTTGGGTGGACATAGGCGATGGAAGGAGTTGTTTTTTCTGGGAGGGTCATTGGTTGGCTGGATGGCGTATACATGAGATTGCACCAGCTGTTTATGAGAGGATCGGACCCAAGATCAGGAAAACAAGAATGGTAGCAAAGGCTTTGGCTGGATCATGGGCACTGGATGTTGGGCCAGATTTAGATGCAAGGTTGCTTTTGGAATACCTCAACTTGTGGAACCTACTGGCGGCGGTGGGTTTAACAGAGGGGTCGAGGACAAGGTCAGATGGGCATGGGAATCCTCATGCCAATATAGTTCGCCCTTGGCGCAGTCAAATTCACCGGTCATCAACAGGATCCGGTGGCAGAATTTATTTGGCAAGCAAGGGCACCCCTTGCTTGCAAAGTGTTCCTTTGGCTTTCCACCAAGGATCGTTCTTGGACATCCGACAAATTGGCTTGTCGCGGACTGCCTTATCAGACAGCTTGCCCCTTCTGTGATTAGAATCAGGGATCGATCGACCATCTACTCATCATGTGCGTGTTCGTCCGTATCATATGGAGCAGGGTACTAAAGGCATGTGGCTTGGAGGCCTAGACCCCAACAATGGATCACCTGCTCTGTCATGGTGCAATTCCCACATCCTGGTCGCCAATATGAAAAAGGATCTTCTCGCTATCTTCAGCATGGTATTCTCGGAGGTTTAGAAACACACAAATGCGGTTGTCATCGACAAGGTTGCGCCTTCGGTTGACACAGTGCTAGCACAATTTGGGCGGAGGTTAGGGCTTTGGCCGGAATTTTGCGTCAAGACTAGGGAGGGGGGGGGGTGGTCACGACGAAGTTGTATGGCTGGATTATTAGGCGGGTTAGCCGCAAGTAATCGGCTTTTGTAAAACAATGTACTTGGTGGATGGTTTCCATGCCATTTCTTTTATGAATATATAATACACATATCTTATGTGTATTCTAGAAAAATATGACTCACGCTCCTATATGTCGCATGCGGATCCTATTCCCCGTATAGGTTGGGGAATAGCGATAGCAATCAAACACATACCCTGCACTCCTCTTCCTCTATAGAGTAATGCTACAGTTACATAAAGAAAATTACGTGTAAGGACGATGTGGATAACCAGGATTGGAGAAGGGTAGGAAGTGGGCCCACCCATCGGAGGGGGGGGGGGGTGAGAGAATTATTATGTAGTTTACATAAAACGTTTCGTAGCTTCATGTAGATGTACGATTATCGTTCTCTAAATGGTCCGACCATTCCTCTGTTTTCACTATTCCGTTTCAAACTCATGAATTATTTTTTAAACTTATGAACAATTTCGGAAATTCGTAAATATTTTTGGAATCTGTGAAAAATTTCTCAAAATACCTGAACATTTTTTGAATTTGCAAAAAATTTCGAACTCATGAACATTTTTGAAATTCACGATTTTTTGAATTAGTGAACCATTTTTGAAATTATTGAACATCTTTTGAATTTACCTACATTTTTTAACTATTAAAACTTTTTTGAAATTTATAAAAATTGTTTGAATTTATGAACCTTTTTAAAAGCATTTTTTAAAAATTCAGAAAAAAATCAATTAATTTTTTGAATGTATGAAGATATTTGGAATTCGTGATTTTTCCGAATTAGTGAAAATTTTATGAATTCACTAACATTTTTTGAATTCATGTCAATTTTGTGAATTGATGAAATTTTTTTGAATCTGCGGAATTTTTCAACATTCTCTAGATTGATCAAAATTCAATAACCTTTTTTCAGTTCTTTAACTTCTATGAATTTTATTAAGAAGAAAATGAGCAATAGAAAAAGGAAATATGCTGGCTCCCGCACGGGGTCAGCCCACTTAGCTGCAACAAGCTGGTGGTGGGTGCCCGATTGTTTGATTTCCACCGGATAAGGCCTTGTACAATGGAAGGTGCTTAGAGAGATGTTTAGAAAAATAAACCGATTTTTTCTGAAGCACCGATGCCTATTTCTACAAGAGAGGCGCTTAGTTAAGCGTCTATCCTGTATAAATAAGCATTGGTGCTTAAGAAAAGCCTGGTTTATTTCTCTAAGCACCTCCCCTAAGCATTTTCCATTGTATAAGGCCTAAGTCGCCAAATAGGAGCTCCCTTTGTCACCCGTACGGCTGAGGCCTGAGGACTCGCGGACTGCGCCATTAGCGTTACTTGCTTGCTACGCTCCGTTGGTTCCGTTTGGTCCGGCTATAATTGGTTTTACTTTTTTTTTATGTTTCCTTTTGTTTTTTCCTTTTTTTATTTTTTCACCCGTTTCTTCTATTCTTTCTTCATTTTACTTTTGTTTTCTTTGTTTTTTCATTGGTTTTATCGCCTTTTTTCTAAGTTGTACTTTGGTTTTCTTTATTCTCTCTTATTTTTGCTTTGTTTGTTCCTTTGTCAGTTTTTATTGGTTTTGTTTTTTTTCCAACACATATCTACTTTCTCTCGGTACACAATGTACATTTTTGGAGCGCATGTGAAACATTTATCGCAGACACGTTGGACATTTTTTAAATAATTGATGTAAAACTTTTTAAAATGCATGATGTGAACACTTTTTGAATACATGGTAATTTCCAAATGCAGACTGTACATATTTTAATGTCAATAAACATTCTTTAAAACTATGTGAACATTGGTTTTACCTTGTTTTCATGGATATTTTTACGAAACATGCGAATATTTTTAAAAATATCATGCACCTATTTGAGTGGAAAGAAACATTTTCTTAACATACACAAACATTTTTTTACATTTTACATAGCATTCTAAAAATGCTTAAACATTTTGCAAACATGGGAAACCTCCATAAAATGTCATGTACACTTTCCTTCTGGTAAGAAACAATTTTTTCGATTCCGCAAACACTGTTTTTACATTGTATACACATTTTGCAAAAATCCATACATTTGTTTTAAATGCACAAACATTTTTGTTTGTCACAAACATTTTTTAAGTTATCAACATATTCTAAAACTACCTAACACATTATTAATAGTAACTTATTTTTATTTTCTTAAATTAATTTGTGTTTTTGAAATATGTGAATTTAATTTAAAAAATATAAATGCAATAAAACGAGGCACATGAGAAAGTTGCTCTCACATCAGCTTCGAGTGCCCGTTCTCCGTGGCTGCCTCACCTATGGGCCCATAGGCGAGGCAGCCGTCTGCCTCGCCCTAAGCGTCTTATAATTACGCCGACGCTCCATGGGCCGGCTCAGGTAGGGTTGAGCAAGTTGTTCCACTCCAGTTTTCTAGTGATTTTCTCAGTAATGTCTCGAAAAATAGTGATATTTTTAGTTTTCTTTTCTTTTTTAATATTTTCGCCAAAAATTAGGAATATTAACTTTCAACAAGATGAAATTTCTTTAAAGCAAATACTCATCCAAAAAAGTGAACATTTAAAATAACTTGAATACTTTTCCAGACTGGATGCTTTTCTTTTGAAAAAAGACGAGCAATTCTTTAATTACATTTTTTAAAATGATCAAGAAAGTTTAAATATTGCTCATGTATTTATACCAATATAAAAAAAACCAAAGAGGCGGATCCAGATAATATCGGCAATTAAACCATGTCAATCGAACGTCCTAGATTGTTCCAAAGGTGAGTTCGCAAAATGTTAACATGCAAATAATGTCATACTAAATATCACCATATGTGCTCACCACATAATTAGTGCATAACTTATATCCTACCTAATATTCATATGATTTTATAATGTGTCGTAAATTTGGAAATATGTTCATGTATTTTATAGAATATTCAAAAAACATAAAATTGTTTGTGTATTTTGAAAAAATGACGTTGTCAAAGAAAAGTGAAAAAAAGGAATAACAGGTAAAATGAAATAATAAAAATGGAAAATATTTGAATTTATTTAGGAAATAAAAGGGAAACTAAACCTGGAACGGAAACATAAGAATTAAAATAAAAACTAGAAAAAGGAAAGAAATCAACAACGAAATGTGCCGCAAACCGATAGGTAGAAAATAGACAATGATACGCTAGAACAAACCGGTGGAATCAGTATTAAAAACCGTTTGTGTGCTGCTGAAGTTAGGACACTCAGAGTTGTTGGCCATGTGTGGCATCTCGACCATCGGCTAATGAGCGTTATATAGGTATTGTCGGCTTTTCCTATTCCATGTGTAGTTTTTTAGGGGGTGTCAATACTTTATTGATCAGTATGAATATTAAGAGGAGTACAAACTGGGTTATGTGGATTGGTAAGCCACACACGACGAACTTGATCAAGCATAGTAGAGTATTTGGTAAGGTTATGATCTTAAAGATTTTATGGTCCACCTTCAAAGAGAACAGTACTACTGGCAAACTTACTAGGCCTAGTAACAAATTCTCTTATATAGTGATGTAGGAGCCTTCAATGCCTTCCTTAATATCATTAACTATTGGCTTGCGGTCATAGGCAATAACAACTCTAGATAGAGAAAGATCTTCAGCCGACGCTAGTGCTTGGCGACATGTATACCTGACCATCCGCCGGGCCAGGGCGGGCCTAACAATGGCTGAAGCAAAATACCTAGGCCCGAGCCCGGCCCGGCCGTCGAGCCTAGATTTCAGGTCCAAGCTTGCCCCATGAGTGAAAAAACTCGCCGGCCCTCTTTCCTAAAACGCAAATATGGCAAGCCCAGGCCCGACCCGGCGTGTCGTTCGGGCTCAAAATCTAGGACCAAGCCCGGCACATGGGCAAGAGGCACATGGGCAAGATCGGGCCCGGCTGGGTCAGACTTTTTCGGGCCAGGCCGGGTGGCCAGGTATAGCGACAAGATAGGGCCTCCAAGGTTGTCAGATCAATAACGCCGGTGAAGGTGATCAAAGAGGAGCGCAGGTATGTACCGTCCCGACCTTTGCATACTGCCGCCGTTGCACCAACTTCTCCGTTACGGGAACCCACCATCTACTTTCATTTTAGCATGACCAATAGGTGGTGGCTTCCAGGTCTATGTTTTTCCCCCTATTCCATTTCTAGCATGGGGTGCCAATCAACCCCCCCCCCCCCTCCCCCCCAAAAACACACGCACGTATTTGGTTGGCCCACTTAGGCTTTAGGGTTGTTTATACCCTTCCGATGTTACCAAGGTTCCGCCAGCTTTTTTACCGGTTTTCTTCCATTTTTTATTTCCACATGTTTCCTTTTTGCTATATTTTATTTCGGATTTTTTTGAAAGTCAACAACAAATTGGAAATTCATAAACGTTTTATATTCATGATTTTTAAAAATATTTTTAGTTTCTTTCAAATTGTTGAACATTTTTAAAATTTATTAATTTCTAAGAAATTACAAACTTTTCTTAATGAACATTTATAAAATTCGTGATCATCTTGTAAAATTTGATAAAGGTATTAATTCACAAACCTTTGTTATATTCATGAATATTTTTAAAATTTCTGAACATTTTATAAATGCACAAGTTTTTTAAAATTTATGAATGTTTTTTGAAATTCACAAACATTCTTAAATTAATGAATACATTAAAAATTAGAAAAAAATTTAGTAGCCAATCGACCGAAGTAGGAAATCGGCAAAAGAAACCGGTCAAAAACCATCTCCTAGGGGGCTATCCAAAAAATTGGATTTCCCATCAGGCTGCCTGGCGCATCGTCGGCCAGTACATGCGGGCTTGCGATGGTGACTGGGCTGCCACTACACAATCACGGGACTCCATTCTGCTTCGGCCGTTCTCTGTCCGTTCGATCACAATCACCGGACTCCTCCCTTGCCCCATCATATCATATCAGGAGATTTACCTACTCCCTTCGTCACAGTTAAATTTGCGTGCATTTTCATAATAGACAAGGTTTAAAACGCATTGTATTTATTTCTAGTAGTTAATTAGTACTCCGATATACTATTTCTATATGCATGCGTAATGTGAATGCTATTTTTTAGCCCATCTCACAACCAATAGATAACCACCTAGGTCTCAGAGAATTTCCAAGCGCGTCTTCTAAACCGTGACGGAGGAAGTAAAATAAATATATCATATCCTGAAAGAAAAAATCACTGGCGATTTATGACAATAAGTCGGCAAAAAATCTTACCAGATTAATTGCTTCCTAATGCACCCAAATTTTTTTTGCTTCCTAATGAGATGTGAAGATCATCATACTATCAAGCAATTACCCTTCCCGTCTCAAAAGGAAAAAAAAATCAGGCATTCGCCCCTACAGAATGGCCGCTTGTGGAACTAGGGCATAGCCCTCTCCGGCATTTTGTTCTTTGGGCGGTGATTTTACGCAAATCACGGCCATTGATGTCTTCTGGTCTACATCGACGACTTCCGGTCACCGCTTCTTCAATCTCATAGGTTTAAACAAGTTTTGCTTTGTTGAGAAGAGGCCCGAAGACGACAACAAGTTTTTCTCACAACATATTTTCGTTGGATGCAATCGGAAGAAAACATCGACACCGCAAGAATGTAGATGTATTTTTTTTATTTCTGCAAGTGTGTTTTATAAGGATTTGTGCTATTTAATTATGGCCTTCAACCCCCTCCTAAAAAACTGATAAATACAATAGTAGATTACTTGATTCGAAATTGATGTGCACACGACATGCAATGCCCGATGTGCAGCCGACACAAGCTCTACACTGTCAGATTGCCTAGTATCAAATTTACAAACGGCCTGATGGGACACATCGGCTGTGTATCGTCTGGAACCGTCGGCTATATAGCAACACTCTACTTGATTTAGGGACCGCGGGTGGGATTAGATTGTTTGCCAGGCCCAATGATCAGTAACTCTGTACACTTCAAATCAAAGTTAAAGTGAAAAAACAAACCGAGCCCAATATTATGGTTAATATGTTTTTTGGTTGTTGATATGGTATGAGATATAAAAACCATATGAGACTCGGTTTTTTCGCTGTAAAACTAAAAATACCAATGACTTCGGCCCTGTTTGGATACTCTAACTCAATTAGAGGTTAGAGTTAGATTCTAACCCTGAACTAATTCTAATCAAGGAGGTGTTTGGATGGCAGTGTTTGATGGAGCGCGGATACGGTGAGGCGCCTTCACGGGTGGTGCGAGAGGGAGGGAGGGAGAGGACGAGAAGCTTCGAAGAAGTGGGGAGGGATCTGCAGCAGGAAGAGCGAGAGAAAAATGTGTTTTTTTAGTGATCCCGATAAGAACTAACCCAAATAAGCACCTCTTGGGTGGGTTAGTTTTTTGAGATGGGTTAGATGCATTTAACCCAAACTAACCCTCCTGTTTGGATATTTTTGAGTTAGTTAAATCTAAACTAATCCAAACTAACTCTAACCCATGGATCCAAACAGAGCTTTCGTCTCATTTAGTCTTTTAGGCATAAATAATGTAATGCATGGTCTTCTTTTCTTTTTCCATGATTGGATCCTTTTTTAGCATCAGTACAGACACAAGCGTTCATATACACGCGCATACACTCATCCCTATGAACGCACACACGCACACCCTACCCCTATGAGCACCTCTGAAAGACTGAGCCGACATATCATCTTGAGATTTACGAAGTCACCATAGGCGCCTCGTCGTCAACGGGAACGTCTCCTCCCACTGAAAGCGCATCGCCAGAAATCCTGAAATAAATCTAGGAATAATGCGAGCACCAGGATTTAAACCCTGGTAGGTTGGGGATACCACTGTCCACCTAACCAACTCAACCACAGGTTGATTCGCCATGATTGGCTCTGGCACCCACATTAAGGAGCGATGAATAAACCGGGATGCAACAGCGATTTAAAAACATTCCAATTGACTATTTGATCCTCTAATTTTGTAGCACCAGTCGGAGTAGTACATGATTCGGTTGTGCCAGATTGAGCAGTTTTAAAGGATCTTTTTTTTCTCTAAGGGCATGTTCAAAATTAACGTAACATCATAAATGGTATTTGATCCTAAAAAAAATCATAAATGGTATTTCAATAACAGTAAAATGCACCCAACGATGACATGGTTCATGCGGGGTTCTTCCGTGAAGGCATGGCATGAAATTTACTCAACCTTCTTTCTGAGGTGAAAATCCATAATCTGACTTCAATGCCAGCCTAGAGCACGCGGAGGTCACCATTGATGCCGATGTAACCGGAGGAAGGGAGGGAGGACGGCGCTGAACGACACGACCTCTCGGCAGCCGCCGCTTCAATGCAGACACAGGTTCCCGAGGAACCAACTCCGGCCGCTGCGCCGCATTGAAGCTGCTGACCAGCCCTTCGTCTAGTCCTCATCGCGACTATTTAAGTCATGCGCCGGAGTTGCACAAAGATGCACCACTCCCTTCCCAGAGCACCAGCCCCCTTCCCTCCCCCGTCTCCGTGCCTCGAGCCCCTGCCTCCCCCTCTTCATCCCAAGCTGCGGCAATGCCGAAGGCGTGGTGCTGCGCACCAGTAGGCGGAGTAGGCAGAAGCTCATCCTCCGGCGATTCTTGGTGCCGCCGCAGACGCTGTCCGGGCCTGTCAGCGTCTATGGCGGCCGGCCCTCCACCAAGGAGGAGATCGTCATATCCTCAGATGATGAGGAGGAGCAGGTGCCGCCGCAGCAACCAACATGACTTCTCAAGGAGGCAACTCTAATGGACGAAGATTTTGTCCGTCAGATCAAGTTAATGACGAAGTGATCGCTTCGTGACATGGGGCCGTCGCCGCCATCGCTGGCACGCGTGAAGGAGGAGCCGACCTCCCCGCCGCACCACGGCGTCAAGACCGAGCAGGCATCCACGCTCCTGCCGATGAAGGAGGAGGCGACCTTGCCCCAGCAGAACCGTGACATCCAGATCGGACGCCGCGTCAAGGAGAGGCGGTCTCGCCCTTCCACCGCCACGACGTCCAAACCGGATGTCGCAGCAAGGAAGAGCCCGCGTCCCCGCCGCGCAGCCGCTACGGCCGCATCGATGTGTCGTTTGTTGGGGAACGTAGCAATAATTCAAAATTTTCCTACGTGTCAGCAAGATCAATCTATGGAGTCATCTAGCAACGAGGGAGGAGTGGATCTGCATACCCTTGTAGATCGCGCGCGGAAGCGTTCAAGAGAACGGGGTTGATGGAGTCGTACTCGTCGTGATCCAAATCACCGATGATCCTAGCGCCGAACGGACGGCACCTCCGCGTTCAACACACGTACGGAGCAGCGACGTCTCCTCCTTCTTGATCCAGCAAGGGGGGAGGAGAGGTTGATGGAGATCCAGCAGCACGACGGCGTGGTGGTGGAAGTAGCGGGATTCCAACAGGGCTTCGCCAAGCGCTGCGGGAGGAGGGAGATGTGTCATGGGAGGGAGAGGGAGGCGCCAGGGCTTAGGTGAGGTTGCCCTCCCTTCCCCCCACTATATATAGGGCCAAGGGAGAGGGGGGGGGGCGCAGCCTTGGCCCTTCCTCCAAGGAAGGGTGCGGCCAGGGAGGAGTCCATCCTCCCCAAGGCACCTAGGAGGTGCCTTCCCCCTTTAGGACTCTTCCTTTCCCTTATCTCTTGGCGCATGGGCCTCTTGGGGCTGGTGCCCTTGGCCCATATAGGCCAAGGCGCACACCCCTACAGCCCATGTGGCCCCCCGGGGCATGTGGACCCCCTTGGTGGACCCCCGGACCCCTTTCGGCACTCCCGGTACAATACCGATAATGCGCGAAACTTTTTCCGGCGACCAAAACAAGACTTCCCATATATAAATCTTTACCTCCGGACCATTCCGGAACTCCTCGTGACGTCCGGGATCTCATCCGGGACTCCGAACAACTTTCGGGTTACCGCATACTAATATCTCTATAACCCTAGCGTCACCGAACCTTAAGTAGACCCTACGGGTTCGGGAGACACTGCAGACATGACCGAGACGTTCTCCGGTCAATAACCAACAGCGGGATCTGGATACCCATGTTGGTTCCCACATGTTCCACGATGATCTCATCGGATGAACCACGATGTCGAGGATTCGATCAATCCCGTATACAATTCCCTTTGTCTAGCGTACGATACTTGCCCGAGATTCGATCGTCGGTATCCCGAACCTTGTTCAATCTCGTTACCGGCAAGTCTCTTTACTCGTTTCGTAACACATCATTCCGTGATCAACTCCTTGATCACATTGTGCACATTATGATGATGTCCTACCGAGTGGGCCCAGAGATACCTCTCCGTCACACAGAGTGACAAATCCCAGTCTCGATTCGTGCCAACCCAACAGGCACTTTCGGAGATACCCGTAGTGCACCTTTATAGCCACCCAGTTACGTTGTGACGTTCGGGACACCCAAAGTATTCCTACGGTATCCGGGAGTTGCACAATCTCATGGTCTAAGGAAATGATACTTGACATTAGAAAAACTTTAGCATACGAACTACACGATCTTTGTGCTAGGCTTAGGATTGGGTCTTGTCCATCACATCATTCTCCCAATGGTGTGATCCCGTTATCAACGACATCCAATGTCCATGGTCAGGAAATCGTAACCATCTATTGATCAACGAGCTAGTCAACTAGAGGCTTACTAGGGACATGGTGTTGTCTATGTATCCACACATGTATCTGAGTTTCCTATCAATACAATTCTAGTATGGATAATAAACGATTATCATGAATAAGGAAATATAATAATAATCAATTTATTATTGCCTCTAGGGCATATTTCCAACAGTCTCCCACTTGCACTAGAGTCAATAATCCAGTTCACATCGATATGTGATTAACACTCAAGGTCACATCCCCATGTGACTAACACCCAAAGAGTTTACTAGAGTCAATAATCTAGTTCACATTATCCATGTGATTAACACTCGATGAGTTCTGGGTTTGATCATGTTATGCTTGTGAGAGATGTTATAGTCAACGGGTCTGAATCTTTCAGATCCGTATGTACTTCGCAAATCTCTATGTCATCTCTGATGCAGCTACCACGTTCTATTTGGAGCTATTCCAAATAACTGTTCTACTATACGAATCCAGTTTACTACTCAGAATAATCTGGATTAGTGTCAAAGTTTGCATCGGCGTAACCCTTTACGACGAACTCTTTTACCACCTCCATACGAGAAAATTCCTTAGTCCACTAGTTACTTAGGATAACTTTGACCGCTATCCTGTGATCCATTCTTAGATCACTCTTGTACCCCTTGACTGACTCATGGCAAGGCACATTTCAGGTGCGGTACACAGCATAGCATACTGTAGAGCCTATGTCTTAAGCATAGGGGACGACCTTCGTCCTTTCTCTCTATTCTGCCGTGGTCGAGCTTTAAGTCTTAACTTCATACCTTACAACTCAGGCAAGAACTCCTTCTTTGACTGATCCATCTTGAACACCTTCAAGATCATGTCAAGGTATGTGCTCATTTGAAAGTACCATTAAGCGTTTTGATCTATCCTTATAGATCTTGATGCTCAATGTTCTAGTAGCTTAATCCAGGCTTTCCATTGAAAAAATACTTTCAAATAACCCTATATGCTTTCCAGAAATTCTACGTCATTTCTGATCAACAATATGTCAACAACATATACTCATCAGAAATTCTATAGTGCTCCCACTCACTTCTTTGGAAATACAAGTTTCTCATAAACTTTGTATACACCCAAAATCTTTGATCATCTCATCAAAGCATACATTAACTCCGAGATGGCTTACTCCAGTTGTAAGGGCATATTTATCCCTATGGTGTTTTGGTGATTGATGACAATGCATTTGCGGACTAATCGGGTGCTTTGAGTTCTTTCAGATATTCATCTTTCGGCACAAAACGATTATTTCCCCTCGGCGCTCTACTCAAGACGGTGTAGCTTCTTTGTGACATTGTTGGTGGACTAAGTTTCGTAGTAGTCACCGTACTATCAAGAGGGGATCTTCTTCGGTATGGTTTGGGTGGAATCAACACGTACACGTCCTTCTCACACCCACTGTTTCTTTCCGCCTCTCTGGAGCTTCTCTTTTCTCCCCTGTGTGTCTTTTCCTGGACCCAGCGGTAGTACCGCGGGCCACAGCGGTAGTACCGCTAAGGCTCACTAAGCGGCAGTACCGCTCCTCGGAGCGGTAGTACCGCTTGATGGCCTCAGCTGTAGTACCGCTGCGGCTCCGTGCTCCTACCGCCTCGACCCTAGTGCGCTCTTTCTCGTGTCTGGGCTTTACGGCACTAGCTGTAGTATAGCGGTAGTACGGCTGAAGCTCAGTAAGCGGTAGTACCGCTCCTCGGAGCGGTAGTACCGCTTGATGGCCTCAGCCGCAGTACCGCTGCGGCTCCGTGCTCCTACCGCCTCGACTCGAGTGCGCATTTTCTCGTGTCGGGTTTTACGGTACTAGCTGCAGTAGTAGTGGCGGTAGTGCTGCTTGTGAGCGGTAGTACCGCCCTGCCTCCGCGGTAGTACCGCTCTGGGTCCCAGCCCCAGCCCCTTCTCTTCTAGCGCGGCAGTACCGCTGAGGGGGAGCGGTAGTACCGCTTATGAGCGGTAGTACCGCCCTGCCCCCGCGGTAGTACCGCTCTCTGCGGGGCTGAGTGGGGGGTAACGGTTGGATTGTTCCCCCCACTATAAAAGGGTGTCTTCTTCCCCCCTTTGACTTACCTCTTCCCCCAAGCTTCATTATTGCCCAAGCACCATTTATTGCTCAAGCTCCATTAAATACTCCAACCCTCCTTTTGCCCGATCTATCTCCCTAGCCAATCAAACTTGTTGATTTGCTCGGGAGTGGTTGAGAAGGCTCCGATCTACACTTCCACCAAGGGATTTTTGGTTCCCCCACTCATCCTTAGCGGATCTTGTTACTCTTGGGTGTTTGAGCACCCTAGACGGTTGAGGTCACCTCGGAGCCATATTCCATTGTGGTGAAGCTTCGTGGTCTTGTTGGGAGCCTCCGATTAAGTTGTGGAGTTTGCCCCAACCTTGTTTGTAAAGGTTCGGTCGCCGCCTTGAAGGGCACCAATAGTGGAATCACGGCATCTCGCATTGTGTGAGGGTGTGAGGAGAATACGGTGGCCCTAGTGGCTTCTTGGGGAGCATTGTGCCTCCACACCGCTCCAACGGAGACGTACTTCCCCTCAAAAGGAAGGAACTTCGGTAACACATCCTCGTCTTCACCGGATCCACTCTTGGTTATCTCTTACCTTTACTTGTGCAAGCTCTTTAGTGTTTGTTTCCTTGCTTGCTTGTGTGCTTGTTGTTGTTGCATCATATAGGTTGTTCACCTAGTTGCACATCTAGACAACCTACTTTGATGCAAAGGTTAATTTGGTAAAGAAAAGCTAAAAAATTGGTAGTTGCCTATTCACCCCCCCTCTAGTCAACCATATCGATCCTTTCAATTGGTATCAGAGCCTCGTCTCTTTATTAAGGACTTTACCGTCCAAAGAGTATGGTTGATACCGTAGACGGTGTGGAGGAACACTCCGGTGTGAATCCGATCTCGTCTACGGGCGATGGGGGAACTTCGGTCTCTCGTGAGGAGTTCAATGTAGCCTTAGAGACATTGAAAACCTCCATGACGACCGAAGTAGAAAACATGTTTACTAAATTTCTTAAGGGGTTTAAACTATCCACCGCACCATTGAAAGTGGGGGATCCCACCAACAAGGTGTCGGATGCTATCCCCGACAAGGGGGAAGCTAGTAGTGAAAAGGCTCCTTCTTCTAGTGGCAAGAATGGCACCGGCATCTTTGCCCATGTAGAACCACCACTTGTGTATGGTGGACCGGTTCCTTCTACTCATTTGAATCATGCCGGTCCTCCTCCTAAGATTGTGAAAAATGAGGATTTTGATTCTTGGGTTTACCGCTTTAAACGTCATTTAAATCATGTGAACACTAACCTTTGGAGAATCATTGAAGAAGGTTTCTACCCACATGATCCAAGCAACTTCACTCCTCGAGAAGCCGCGGACAATCAATTCAATGAGAATGCTCTCTTCATCATTCAAGATGCAATTCCACCCGAAGACCTACCTCATCTTCGTCCCTTCGCCTTGGCCAAAGATGCATGGCATTGTGTCGTGTCTCTCTACCGGGGAAGCACAAGCATTCAACGCTCCAACTATGAAGTGGTACAAGATGAGGCCGATGAGTTTGCAATGAAGGAAGATGAAGAACCTCGTGAGCTTTATCGGAGAGTCACCAAACTCGCGGTCTCACTACGAGATCACGGGAGCAAGGACACGGATGACAATTGGATCAAGCGCAAATTCCTCAAGGCAATGATGCCCTACCACAAGGCCATGTCCTCCGTCATCCGCCAAAGACCGGACTTCCACACTTTGACCTCAAGCGAGGTGTTGGATGAGTTTGTGGCCATGAACATTTTGGACAAGACCGCCGATAATGCGGTGCTCCGTTCTCAACGGGCAAAGAAGCCTAACCTTGCTTTGAAGGCCAAGCTCACCGTGGAAGAAGAAGAAGAGGAAGAGGAGGAGAGCAACCCCGAAGACACAAAGTATGCGTATCATGAACACATGGCACTTGCTTCAAGGCAATTTTGGAGCAAGAAAAACTCAAGGCCCAACTTTAGCAAAAACACCTCGAGTGGCACGAGGGGCAAGCAACGTGTAAGGACTTGCTACAATTGCGGCAACGTGAGTCATTTCGTTGCGGAATGCCCGTATGAGAAGAGGGAAGACAATGGTGGCAAACTCATCCGAAAGGACAAGGCCAAGTCGTTCCCCAACAAGAACAACTTCACCAAGAAGACTCCTCCCAAGGCCTTGGTTGTGCAAGAAGAGTACAATGAGGATGATGACAATGATGAAGATGATGAGTCGGTTGCCATGGCCTCCGTCGCCATTGCCACAACGTCACGAGTGTCTCTCTTCGACTCACCTAACGAGAGCATCAACGCCAAGTGCCTCATGGCGAAAGCCACCAACAAGGTAACCTCCAACATCAAAACTACCATCATTAATCATCCTTCCCCATCGGAGAGCATTAATGAAGTTGAGGGAGCTAATGTGGAGGCTAACGAGTTTGAGGCCTTTATGGGCAAACTCAAGGGAAAAATCCAAGAAGCACTTTGTTGCTCTCTTGGAACAACTTGGTGAGGCCAATGACATGATCGAGGCTCACGAAGACACCATCTCAAAGATGAAAGGGCATAGTCGTGACTATGCCGATGAGATTTTGGATCTTTCCAATGCTCTTGAGGAAGAGCGTGGTCTTCGTTTGGCTCTTGAGGAGTCATACAACGTTGATCATGCTAAGTTAGAGAAAGATCATGATCATGCCCTCGTTGTTTCTCGTGTGCTAAATTCCGAGAAGGCCAAACTCGGAGTTGATCTTGCTAGACTCAAAGAGGAGTTTGATATACTTGACAAGGCCCACAAGGCCTTGAAGGGTATTCACGCTAGTCTCAAGGAGTCTCATGATTAACTCCAAGTGAAGCTAACTAAGGAGAAAGCAACTTTTCCTCATATGGTTTTAATTGATAATGCAAATGCTACTAACCCGTGTTGTGAGCATATACATCTTGTTGAGGAAAATGCTAAGTTGAAGGAGCAACTTGAGAGAGGCCTTGCGACTTGCATACAAGGCAAGAAGAACCTCAATGATCTCTTGATCAACCAAAAGGGAGGTGTGGCGAAGGAAGGGGTTGGGTACGTCCCCGACTCCAAAAACAAGAAGAAGAATGACAAGACCAAACGACCTCCTCCCCTCATGCAAACCTTTGTGAGGGCGGGAGAGAGTGTCCCCAAGGAGAAGAAGAAGAACAAAGTCAAGAAGGGCAATGTCACCTCACCCAACAAAGCCGGCGATTTTAATCCTTCTTATGTGTTGTGCCATGCTAGTGATGGGCATGTTTATGCCAAATTTGTTGGTTCTCTTCATGAGTACATTGAATGGTCTATTTGGGTTCCTAAGACCCTTGTTACTAACATCAAAGGACCCATTACAAAATGGGTACCTAAAACCAAGCATTGATCTCTTGTAGGTGTTTGCTTCCGGTGGTGGATCATGGTTGCTCGATAGTGGAGCTACAAATCATATGACCGGAAGGAAGGACTTGGTGGTGGACGTGCACAAGGTTCCATCTATGCCCACCAATGTCGAGTGGGGTGACACCTCATATTCTAAGGTATTGGGACTTGGCAGGGTTGTCATCTCTCATGATCTCACGATCGAGAAGGTCATGCTTGTTGAGTCCCTTGCATACAATTTACTTTCTGTTCGTCAACTTGCAGTCATGGGCTTTGCCACTTTCTTTGATATCGATACCGTGGCCCTCTTGTGGAGCAAGACTCTTAAAGTAGCCTTTGTTGGGCATGTCGAGAACGGTCTATATGTGATTAACTTTTCGGAGCGACCCACTAAGACCGCGACATGCCTAATGGCTAAAGTTGATGTGGGATGGCTTTGGCATCGCCGTTTAGCCCATGTCAATATGAGATCTTTGCAAAGTCTCCTAAAGGGGGACCATGTCCGTGGACTAACGAATGTTAGTTTTGCTAAAGATCATGCTTGCAGTGCCTGTATCGAAGGAAAGCTACATGAGAAGGCTCACCCTCCCACGACTATCATTTATTCAAAGAGGCCTTTGGAGCTCCTTCACATGGATATCTTTGGGCCTCCATCCTTTGATAGTCTTGGAGGTAGGAAGTATTGCTTGGTGATTGTGGATGACTACTCAAGGTACACGTGGGTGTATTTCTTCAAGAGGAAGAGCGAGACCCAACAAACCGTCATTGACTTTGCCAATGAAGCACAACATCAACACAATGCAAAGATCTTGACAATAAGAAGTGACAATGGCACCGAGTTCAAGAACTACACCTTGGATGAATTTCTTAGTGATGAGGGAATCAAGCATCAATATTCCGCACCATACACCCCTCAACAAAACGGTGTTGCGGAGAGGAAGAACCGGACGTTGATGGATGCGGCAAGGACCATGATGGCGGAGTTCAAGTCTCCGTACAACTTTTGGGCCGAAGCCATCAACACCGCGTGTCATGCATCAAATCGGCTCTACCTCCGCAAGGGCTTGAACAAGACTCCTTATGAGATACTCACCGGTAACAAGCCCAACCTCAAGTACTTCCGGGTATTCGGGTGTAAGTGTTTCATTCTCAAGAAAGGTGTTCGGTTGTCTAAATTTGAGGCTAGAGCTTATGAGGGCATATTTGTTGGTTATGCTACAAACTCTCATGCTTACCGTGTCCTCAATAAATCCACGGGACTTATTGAGGAGACGTGTAACGTGGAGTTCGATGAGAATAACGGCTCCCAAGTGGAGCAAAGTGGCACTTGTGATGTAGGTGATGAAATTCCTCCTCAAGCCATAAGAAGAATGGGTGTTGGTTTCATCCTACCCATTGAGGAACCCCTTGTGGCCGAAGGAGAAGGACAATGCTCCACTCAAGTGGAGCCATGTAACGCCCCAGATATAACTTGCCCAATTTGTACTCGAACTCTTGCCGTTTCCGGCGTTAAGTTATATTTATTTTCTCGGGTTCGGGTCTTTGTCTCCGTGTGTTGTTTTCGTTTTCATGCATCTCATATCATGTCATCATGTGCATTGCATTTGCATACGTGTTCATCTCATGCATTCGAGCATTTTCTCCGTTGTCCGTTTTGCATTCCGGCGCTTCGTTCTCCTCCGGTGGTCATTTCTAGCTTTCTTTTGTGTGTGGGGATTAAACATTTCCGGATTGGACCGAGACTTGCCAAGCGGCCTTGGTTTACTACCGGTAGACCGCCTGTCAAGTTTCGTACCATTTGGACTTCATTTGATACTCCAACGGTTAACCGAGGGACCGAAAGGCCTCGTGTGTGTTGCAGCCCAACACCCCTCCATTTTGGCCCAAAACCCACCAAACTCTGCTCCATGTCCTAGAGCGTTCGATCACGATCGCGTGGCCGAAAACCGCACCTCATTTGGACTCTCCTAACTCCACTTATGCCTATAAATAGACCCCCCATTTTTCGGATCTCACCCCCCACGAAACCCTAAAAATCCTCCGCGCGCCGGGCGGACACGTCCGTCCCCGGCCGGACACGTCCGCCGCCGCCGCCAGCCTCTCCGCAGCCGCCACATGGCAGCCGGCCGCCTCCGCCGCCACGAGCCCGCCAGGCCCGGGGACGGCCCCCGAGGCCCATCACCCGAGCCGGCCGCAGCGCCTCCCGGCCCCTCCTCTCGCCGCCGCCTCTTCCCACGCCGGTGGCCGGCGCCACCGCGCCGCCATCTCCGGCTGCTCGCCGCCGGAGTTCCCCGCCGCCTCCTCCCGGCCGGAGCCGCGCTCGCCGCCGAGGCCATCGCCGGCGCCGACCGCCACCGCCTCGACCCCGCCGCCCTCCGCCGTCCTCACCGCCCGCCGGAGCTCGCCGCGCCGCCCAACTCCATCGCCGGCGGCCTCGGTTCCGGCCAGCTACAGTGCCGCCGCGCCTCGGTTTCCGCGCGAAACCCTAGATCTGATCCGAGAGGTTGATTTTTTTTGCTAAGTCCCAGGAATTTCACTTCATATGCTCCTGTTCGAGGCCCGGTAACTTTGCATCCGTAGCTCCGACTTGGGCGTATAGCATATCGAAATGTTCATCTCAGAGAGTACATCATTTCATTCCATTGCATCATTTTCATTTGAGTCCATCTTGATGCCCAAAATGCTGTTAGAAGAGGGCTTCGTGAGTTAATTGTCAGATCTGCTAGTTCATCTTAGACTTTTGTCATTTTTGCCATGATTATTGTGTGCATGTTATGCCTGTGAGTCCTTCATATGTTTTGTTAAGCATTTTGTATTCTTTACAGAGGTGCAACCCATGCATTTTTAGGATGTGTGTGGTGACTTGTGCAAGCTTCCAAAGTGGGGCACCCGATAACTCTGTTTTCAGGGACTTAGTAGTTTTCACTAAGTCTGGGATTATTTAGTTCATGATGCCATATGTTCAGCTTGTTTCCTAGTGATCAGTGCCTCTTTTGAGGATTATCAGTAAAGGAGTTTTGTTAATCATGTTATGCTCTATCCATCTATGTCTTTGTTTGCAATTATGGAGCACCCTATCTTGAGTCAATCAAGCTCTACTTTTGCTTCATGGTGAATCTGGACAGATCGTCAACTCGTTTGCGGTTTTGCCGATGTTATTGTAGTTGATCCGTGCATGCTATGCCATTGTTCTTGCCATGTCTAGCTTGTATTTTGTGCCTTCTTTATGGATGTATACTTGCCTTTCCATGAATTGCACCTTAGTGAGTGCATCGAGCTCGTTTACATGCCTTCGTGAGTTATATTTCAGCATGTCTCAGTTTTCACTAAGTCTGAAAACTGAATGTGTTTTAGCTATGTTCGTGTGCCCGTTAGTATATTTTGTGATCCCTTTTGGCCCCAGGTCACTTAGGGACTTTTGTTAAGCTTGTTGAGTAGCTCCATGCCATGTTCTTATTTATCATAATCAGGTCCTGTATCATATTGTTTTGCTGCTCCGAAGAGGGCTTCGTGGTCTGAAATTTCAGACAAGTGTTAATTTCACTAAGTCTGAGATCTGTTTTGCATTTGCGTTTTTGCCATGCTTGTTTGGACCTCATAATGGATGAATTGGCCGTGGCTCAGTGCTAGTCTTTTGTTAAGCATCTTGTGTACATCCCTGCCATGTATTTTGTTGTCATGTTTGGTGGCTGTAGCATGTTCATCTCATTGCATTTAGATGCCTACTTGCTGCAAATCGCAGACCGGAGTCATTCTTAAAACGCTTGTCATTTCCAAACCGTAACTCCGTTTCCGATGATCTTTATATCGTTTTCAAGCGATTTCATCTCATCTTTCCAGTGGCAACCTTGGAATTCCAAGTTGAGGCCAGGTTCATGCATTTCCTGTCATATCTTGCATTTTGCATCCCGCATCGCATCACGCATAACATGTCATCATTTCATCATATTGCTTGGTCTTGCACGTGGTTGATTGTATCCTTGTTGCTTGTTTGTCTTGTTTGGGTAGATCCGGGAGACGAGTTCGCTACCGAGGAGCCCATTGAGTTTGCTTGTGAGGATCCAGTCAACTCTGACAACTGTGCAGGCAAGATGATCATACCCTCGAAATCACTACTATCTTTGCTATGCTAGTTTGCTCGCTCTTGCTATGCCAATGCTACGATGCCTACCTTTTGCTTGTCAGCCTCCCAATTGCCATGTTGAACCTCTAACCCATCATTTTCCTAGCAAACCGTTGATTGGCTATGTTACCGCTTGGCTCAGCCCCTCTTATAGCGTTGCTAGTTGCAGGTGAAGATTGGAGGCCGTTCCTTGTTGGAACATCATTTATTTACTTGTTGGGATATCATTATATTGCGATGTTATCTTAATGCATCTATATACTTGGTAAAGGGTGGAAGGCTCGGCCTCTCGCCTAGTGTTTTGTTCCACTCTTACCGTCCTAGTTTCCGTCATATCGGTGTTATGTTCCCGGATTTTGCGTTCCTTACGCGGTTGGGTTATAATGGGAACCCCTTGATAGTTCGCCTTGATTAAAGCTTTTCCAGCAATGCCCAACATTGGTTTTACCATTTGCCACCTAGCCTTTTCTTTCCCTTGGGTTCTGCAGACTCAAGGGTCATCTTATTTTACCCCCCGGGCCAGTGCTCCTCTGAGTGTTGGTCCAAACTAGAGCCCCTTGCAGCGCCACCTCAGGGAAACTCGAGGGCTGGTTTTAGTTGTACGGATTGCTTATCTGAGTGTGCCCTGAGAAAGAGATATGTGCAGCTCCTATCGGGATTTGTCGGCACATTCGGGCGGTGTTGCTGGTCTTGTTTTAACCTGTCGAAGTGTCTTGAGTTACCGAGATACCGAGTCTGATCGGAACGTCTTGGGAGGAGGTCTATTCCTTCGTTGACCGTGAGAGCTTGTCATGGGCTAAGTTGGGACTCCCCTGCAGGGATTGAACTTTCGAAAGCCGTGCCCGCGGTTATGGGCAGATGGGAATTTGTTAATGTCCGGTTGTAGATAAGTTGAACCTTAATTATTTAAAATGAATCCACTGAGTGTGTTACCGTGATGGCCTCTTCTCGGCGGAGTCCGGGAAGTGGACACGGTGTTGGAGTTATGCTTGCGCAGGTTGTTCCTCTAGATTCTCGCTCGTGCTTTGCCTCCTCTTCTCGCTCTCTTTTGCGTATAAGTTAGCCACCATATATGCTAGTCGCTTGCTGCAGCTCCACATATACATTTGCCTTACCCTTCCTATAAGCTTAAATAGTCTTGATCGCGAGGGTGCGAGATTGCTGAGTCCCTGTGGCTCACAGATTACTATAACTCCAGATGCAGGTCCAGGTGATTCCGCTCCATGTGACGATTACGAGCTCAAGTGGGAGTTCGACGAAGACTCTCAACGATACTACGTGTCTTTTCCTGATGATCAGTAGTGGTGCCCAGTTGGGGGTGATTGGGACCGTTGTCGCATGTTGGGTTCTCTTCTATTTTGGCACCGTAGTCGGGCCATGAGTGTTTTGGATGATGTAATGTTATTTATGTTCTTGATTGACGTGGCGAGTGTAAGCCAACTATGTTCTCCCCTTTATTATTCATATTACATGGGATGTTGTGAAGATTGCCTAACTTGCGACATATGCCTTCAATGCGATTATGTCTCTAAGTCGTGCCTCGACACGTGGGAGCTATAGTCGCATCGAGGGTGTTACAAGCCATCACCAACCCAAGGCCCACACGCTTCCGAAGAACAAAGTGAAGGCCCTCAACCTCGTGAACAAGACCTAGGGCAAGATCATACTCAAGACGGTGTTGACACACCAAGTGATGCCCAAGGTCAAGTTCTCTCCCCCGAGCAAGTTCAAGACCAAGAACAAGTTCATGACGACGCTCAAGATGATCAAGTAACCGCTCCTCAACTCACCACCGAGGAGGAATTAGAGCGTCGTGCCGCCAAAGTTGCTTCCAAGCTCTCCACCAAGGATCATCTCATGACGAATGTGCTTGGAAGCTTAAGAAAGGGGGTAAGCACTCGTAGACAATTAGCAAATTATTGTGAGCATCACGCGTTTGTCTCTTGTGTGGAACCTCACAAGGTCTATGAGGCGCTAGAAGATCCGGACTGGCTCAATGCCATGCATGAAGAACTCAACAACTTCGAGCGCAACAAAGTGTGGAGATTGGTGCCAAGGCCAATGGGGACCCACAATGTCATTGGAACCAAGTGGATATTCAAGAACAAGCAAGATGCCCATGGGATTATCATTCGCAACAAGGCTTGTTTGGTAGCACAAGGCTACTCCCAAGTCGAGGGTATCGACTACGGTGAAACCTTTGCTCCCGTTGCTCGTCTTGAATCCATTCGCATGTTGATTGCATATGCTTCTCATCATAACTTTAAGTTACATCAAATGGATGTGAAGAGTGCTTTTCTTAATGGTCCCATTAATGAATTGGTGTACGTCAAGCAACCCCCCGGGTTCGAGGATCCCTACTTTCCCGATCATGTGTATCAACTCGATAAGGCACTCTATGGCCTTAAACAAGCCCCACGTGCGTGGTATGACCACCTTACCGAGTTGTTACAAGACCGTGGGTTTGAAGTTGGGATAATCGACCCCACTCTTTTTACTAAGAAGGTCAAAGGGGAGTTGTTTGTGTGCCAATTATATGTTGATGATATTATCTTTGGTTCTCCTAACAAAGCTTTCAATGAGGAATTTGCCGCTCTCATGACCTCAAAGTTCGAGATGTCCTCCATGGGGGAGTTGAAGTTCTTTCTAGGGTTCGAAGTGAAGCAAAGAAGAGAAGGAACCTTCATCAATCAATCCAAATACACTCAAGACATGCTCAAGAGATTCAAGCTAAGTGACGTCAAGCCGGCTTCCACCCCAATGCCCACCAAGTGCCAACTTGACCTAGATCCCAATGGTAAAGTGGTGGATCAAAAGGTATATCGTTCCATGATTGGATCCTTGCTTTACCTTTGTGAATCTAGACCGGACATCATGTTGAGTGTGGGAATTTGTGCACGGTTTCAAGCCGCACCTAAGGAAAGTCACCATGTGGCGGTCAAACGAATCTTTCGATATTTGGCTCATACCCCAAACTTTGGCTTATGGTACCCAAGAGGATCAAACTTCAATCTTGTAGGGTATTCGGATTCCGATTGGGCGGGAGACAAAGTGGATAGGAAGTCCACTTCCGGAGGGTGCCAATTCCTTGGTTGCTCTTTGGTAAGTTGGTCTTCCAAAAAGCAAAGTTGTGTGTCTCTCTCGTCCACCGAAGCGGAGTATGTTGCGGCCGGTAGTTGTTGTGCACAACTCTTATGGATGAGGCAAACTTTAAAGGATTACGGTGTCACTTGTGACAAAGTGCCTCTTTAGTGTGACAATGAAAGTGCCATCAAGATTTCTCTCAACCCGGTGCAACACTTCAAGACGAAGCATATTGAGATTCGGTATCACTTCATCCGGGATCACATTAGGCGAGGAGAGATCGAGCTCAACTATGTCAACACTCATGACAACCTTGCAGATATTTTCACGAGGCCCTTGGATGAAGCAAGATTTCGCGAGTTAAGGCATGAGCTAAATATCATTGATTCGAGCAATGTTGCTTGAACCCGTGCACACCCTACCTCGCTCAATTTGTTGTCTAGTTTAGGTGTAGGCATGGACATAGGGGGAGTGTTGTTCTCTCAATGAACTCTCCCTCCCCCCATTATGCATAAATTGATCAAGTCTTTCACTTTAGCCATTGTTGATGGCATGCGTGCTTAAAAGACGAGTTTTGGTCATGGGCCCAAGGTTAAAATCTTCGTGGCGCCATACCTCTTAAACTCAAACATAGGTGGCTTCGGCCACCACCCTCTCTTGATGAGCGGTTTCTTGACCTCTTGCTGGTGTGTTCTCTTGCTTTTCGTTGCGGGTGGCTTCGGCGCCGTTTTTTTGAGCTAAGCCATGCTGTCTAGTTGCCGCGGTGTGCTGGGCGGTACTGCCGTGGTTGGTGAGCGGTACTACCGCTGCTAAGCGGTACTATCGCTGGTGGTGGACTGTACTACCGCGGTAAGCGGTACTACCGCCCCACCAGTGCGGTACTACCGCTGCGGGGCGGGGCCAAGGGGTTTTTTATCGGGGCAGGGGGAGGTTTCTTCTCCCTCATACCCATTCGCTCGCCCCCTCGTGTCTCTCCCTCTCTCCAGCACCGTTCCGCCGCGGAAGGGCTCCGGTGGATCTCCTCCTCCGGGGCGTTCCTCTCCATTTCCTTCGGTGGAGTCGATCCCCACCACGTCCTCTTGCCATGGATGCCGGTATTGCCCCCGTTCCTTCTCTCTTTTGGTCTTGCTTTTAGTTCTTGTGCTTTAGGGGCAATGGTGGTTGCATCTCTAGATTTTTGGCTAAATCTAGGCTTGAGTTGGTTGGAGAAGGCAACTAGATCATCTAGATTGATGTTTGGTAGGATTATTTTTGAATTTGGTAGGCCGGTAGTGCCGGATCTGTCCACGGTAGTAGGAAACCACTGTTTCACCGCCTCGCGCTTTGAAACTGCTGTGTATCCGCCTCAAGCTGTACTACCGCTCCCTTTGGAGCGGTACTACCGCTCGACCTAGAGTGGTACTACCGCTCCCTTTGGGGCGGTACTACTGCGGGCAGGTCATGGTACTACCGCTGCATGCCAATCTCCATCATTCTCCTACCTTCCCTTGATCTTTTTGTTGTGTTTGTTGGCTTATGCTCGTTTCTTCTGGTTGTTTTGCCTCCTTTTGTGTTTGGCTCTAGGTGATGACATTTCCGAGCAGCAAGGTCGCCGTATCAACCCCGGGCGTGCCACCTCCAAGCGCTACCGGGCCTCAGATCCTGCCGGTGGTTCCTCGAGCACCCAACCGCCTCCAGCAAGTGCTCCTGCAAGTGTTCCTCCACCTCCACAACAATCGAAGCGAGCCGCCAACAAGCCAAAAGGGAAGACTGTGTCTGAGATGAACAACAAGGAGTTTTGGGAGAAGCGTCGCCGCAACCCCTATGCGGTGGACCAAGAATCCACTTTGGTCAACCGCCCGTTCTGGAACCGTTTTCAGTTTGCCATCTACTTTGATGTGATCAAGGCCAAGAAGAATCTGTTTGTTGATGTTCGCTCCATTGACACTGATGCTATGGAGAAGGACCCAGAGTACTTTGGAGAAGCCCTTCAGATGTGCACTCAGCTGAACATTCTCAGGATCATGCAGTTCAACAAGGACTTCGATGCGGATTTGGTGGCTCAATTCTATGCCACCGTCCATCTTGGAACAGATGGCGATAGGACTCTGACTTGGATGACCAATGGCAAGCTGCTTTCTGTCAAGTGGCGGGCGTTCATGGAGTTACTTGATGTGGTGGATAACGGGCTTGAGACTCCTGTCGGTTTCCGTCCTCACCGCAATGTTACATCCACCCACAAGCAAGCCCTTTGGCCCTACTGCACTGTGAAGGTTCACCCTGTCACTGAGAAGAAGACCTACGAGCTGTATCCGTATCTGTACATTCTTCATCGCATATTCCGTGAGACTCTCTTCCCTCGCATTGGGAATTTGGATCAGGTCCACTCCTACCTCGTGGACATGCTCCTTTTCTGTCAGCATGAGAAGGAAGCAAACACTGGAGAGAGCCTGGATATCTCTCATGTCATGTGGTCTGAACTTCTGTCTGCCGTGTCTGAGCGCAAGTGTCCCATCTATGGTCCCTTCATCATGAGGCTCATTGAGAGGGCCTGGGCACAAACTTATCCCAGAGTGCTGCTAGAAACTGGAGATTTGGTTTCTCATGAGATCAAGCGTCTGAGGAAGAAGGACAACTGGACAGCGCCTCACACAGGGGGTCCTTCTACTACTGCTGCCACAGGGGGCCCGTCTGCTGCTGCTGCTGCTGCCATGGGAACTGAGGGTGAGGCTGCTACTGATGCCCACAATGAGGACTTTGGCCACTCCAATGCAGAACCATCATGGACCCAGAAGCTCAAGCGCAAGATGAAGAAGCTCTTCTGCATGGATTCCCATGGTCAGTACTTGACTCATGTGGCGGAGAAGAATGCCAGGACGCGCCACAAGGAGATCATGCGTTAGTTGGGCGCCACAGTTGTCAGTGGGTCTGAGGGACAGATCACTAAAGAAGAGGACTGGATTCATCAGAACTGCCACTGGACCGACTCCAATGCCGAGCAGTTTTCAACTCACGATGCAGATGCAGAGATGTGATGATCACCTGGAGTCGTAGTGTCCCTCTCTGCCCTTTTTGGTGTCTCGCTACCAAAGGGGGAGAGAGTGTAGGGATTTGCTTGTTTTGCCTCTTGTGTCGTGCTTTGTTTTAGTCTTGTGGTTTCCTGTGCGTTTCTCCTGGTTTGGTTTGTTGTGAGACCTAAGTTCCAGACATATGGTGTAAGACATATGCTACCTTTGTTATCTTATCTATGTGTTATGCACCTCAGTACCTTATAACTTGCATGCTTATCCTATCATATATGTGTTCTCATATATCTTGCTTAAGTTGTTGGTCTCTAAAATATAGGGGGAGCCGTGATCCTAGTATGTGTGCCATGCAGTCCAAAGCACTTATCTAGTGTGCACAACATCTAGGGGGAGCCTGTCTATATTTTAAGAGGCGTGGGTTCTCTTGCATTCTATGTCATTACTCTTTTCTATGCAAATCCCGTATTGTCATCAATCCACCAAAAAGGGGGAGATTGTAAGGGCATATTTATCCCTACGGTGTTTTGGTGATTGATGACAATGCATTTGCGGACTAATCGGGTGCTTTGAGTTCTTTCAGATATTCATCTTTCGGCACGAAACGATTATTTCCCCTCGGCGCTCTACTCAAGACGGTGTAGCTTCTTTCGTGACATTGTTGGTGGACTAAGTTTCGTAGTAGTCACCGTACTATCAAGAGGGGATCTTCTTTGGTATGGTTTGGGTGGAATCAACACGTACACGTCCTTCTCACACCCACCGTTTCTTTCCGCCTCTCTGGAGCTTCTCTTTTCTCCCCTGTGTGTCTTTTCCTGGACCCAGCGGTAGTACCGCGGGCCACAGCGGTAGTACCGCTGAGGCTCACTAAGCGGCAGTACCGCTCCTCGGAGCGGTAGTACCGCTTGATGGCCTCAGCTGCAGTACCGCTGCGGCTCCGTGCTCCTACCGCCTCGACCCTAGTGCGCTCTTTCTCGTGTCTGGGCTTTACGGCACTAGCTGCAGTATAGCGGTAGTACGGCTGAAGCTCAGTAAGCGGTAGTACCGCTCCTCGGAGCGGTAGTACCGCTTGATGGCCTCAGCCGCAGTACCGCTGCGGCTCCGTGCTCCTACCGCCTCCGACTCGAGTGCGCATTTTCTCGTGTCGGGTTTTACGGTACTAGCTGCGGTAGTAGTGGCGGTAGTGCTGCTTGTGAGCGGTAGTACCGCCCTGCCTCGCGGTAGTACCGCTCTGGGTCCCAGCCCCAGCCCCTTCTCTTCTAGCGCGGCAGTACCGCTGAGGGGGAGCGGTAGTACCGCCCTGCCCCCGCGGTAGTACCGCTCTCTGCGGGGCTGAGTGGGGGGTAACGGTTGGATTGTTCCCCCCACTATAAAAGGGTGTCTTCTTCCCTTCCTTTGACTTACCTCTTCCCCCAAGCTTCATTATTGCCCAAGCACCATTCATTGCTCAAGCTCCATTAAATACTCCACGCCTCCTTTTGCCCGATCTATCTCCCTAGCCAATCAAACTTGTTGATTTGCTCGGGAGTGGTTGAGAAGGCTCCGATCTACACTTCCACCAAGGGATTTTTGATTCCCCCACTCATCCTTAGCGGATCTTGTTACTCTTGGGTGTTTGAGCACCCTAGACGGTTAAGGTCACCTCGGAGCCATATTCCATTGTGTGAAGCTTCGTGGTCTTGTTGGGAGCCTCCGATTAAGTTGTGGAGTTTGCCCCAACCTTGTTTGTAAAGGTTCGGTCGCCGCCTTCAAGGGCACCAATAGTGGAATCACGGCATCTCGCATTGTGTGAGGGCGTGAGGAGAATACGGTGGCCCTAGTGGCTTCTTGGGGAGCATTGTGCCTCCACACCGCTCCAACGGAGACGTACTTCCCCTCAAAAGGAAGGAACTTCGGTAACACATCCTCGTCTTCACCGGATCCACTCTTGGTTATCTCTTACCTTTACTTGTGCAAGCTCTTTAGTGTTTGTTCCCTTGCTTGCTTGTGTGCTTGTTGTTGTTGCATCATATAGGTTGTTCACCTAGTTGCACATCTAGACAACCTACTTTGATGCAAAGTTTAATTTGGTAAAGAAAAGCTAAAAAATTGGTAGTTGCCTATTCACCCCCCTCTAGTCAACCATATCGATCCTTTCAATCCAGTCCTTAGAAGGATTGCTGGAGCTTTGCATACTTATTAGCATCTTTCAGGATTGACAAAACCTTCCGGTTGTATCACATACAACCTTTCCTCAAGAAAATCATCGAGGAAACAATGTTTTGACATCCTATCTGCAAGATTTCATAAATAATGCAGTAATCGCTAATATAATTCCAACAGACTTTTAGCATCGCTACGTGTGAGAAAGTCTCATCGTAGTCAACTCCTTGAACTTGTCGGGAAACATCTTAACGACAAGTCGAGCTTTCTCAATGGTGACACTTACCATCATTGTCTGTCTTCCTTTTAAAATCCATATGTACCTAACAGCCTTACGACCATCAAGTAGCTCTTCCAAAGTCTACACTTTGTTTTCATATATGGATCCTCTCTCGGATTATATGGCCTCGAGCCATTTTGGAATCCAGGCCCACCATCGCTTCTCCATAGCTCGTAGGTTCATTGTTGTCTAGCAACATGACTTCCAAGATAGGATTACGTACCACTCTGAAGTAGTACGCATCCTTGTCATCCCACGAGGTTTGGTAGTGACTTGATCTGAAGTTTCATGATCACTATCATAAGCTTTCACTTCAATTGGTGTAGGTGCCACAGGAACAACTCCCTGTGCCCTGCCACACACTAGTTGAAGAGACGGTTCAATAACCTCATCAAGTCTCCACCATCCTCCCACTCAATTCTTTCGAGAGAAACTTTTCCTCGAGAAAGGACCCGATTCTAGAAACAATCCCTTATTGCTTTCGGATCTGAGACAGGGGGTATACCCAACTGTTTTGGGTGTCCTATGAAGATGCATTTATCCGCTTTGGGTTCGAGCTTATCAGCCTGAAACTTTTTCACATAAGCGTCACAGCCCCAAACTTTTAAGAAATGACAGCTTAGGTTTCTCTAAACCATAGTTCATACGGTGTCATCTCATCGGAATTACGTGGTGCCCTATTTAAAGTGAATGTGGTTGTCTCTAATGCCTAACCCATAAACTATCGTGGTAATTCGATAAGAGACATCATGGTATGCATCATATCCAATAGGGTGCAGTTATGATGTTCGGACACACCATCACACTATGGCGTTCCAGGCTGTATCAATTGTGAAACAATTTCCACAATGTCTTAATTCTGTGCCAAACTCGTAATTCAGATATTCATCTCTATGATCATATCATAGATATTTTATCCTCTTGTCACGACGATCTTTCAACTTCACCCTGAAATTACTTGAACCTTTCAATAATTCAGACTCGTGATTTATCAAGTAAATGTACTCAACATCTACTCAAATCATCTGTGAAGTAAGAACATAACGATATCCACTACACGCCTCAGCACTCATTGGACTGCACACATCAAAATGTATTTCTTCCAACAAGTTTCTTTCTAGTTCCATTTTACTGAAAACGAGGCTTTCAGTCATCTTGCCCATGTGGTATGATTTGCATGTCTCAAGTGATTCAAAATCAAGTGAGTCCAAACGGTCCATTTGCATGGAGTTTCTTCATGCATATACACCAATAGACATGGTTCGCATGTCTCAAACTTTTCAAAAACGAGTGAGTCCAAAGATCCATCAACATGGAGCTTCTTCATGCGTTTTATACCGATATGACTTAAGTGGCAGTGCCACAAGTAGGTGATACTATCATTACTATCTTATATCTTTTGGCATGAACATGTGCATCGCTACGATCGAGATTCAATAAACCATTCATTTTAGGTGTAAGACCATTGAAGGTATTATTCAAATAAACAGAGTAACCATTATTCTCCTTAAATGAATAACCGTATTGCGATAGACGTAATCCAATCATGTCTATGCTCAACGCAAACACCAAATAACAATTATTTAGGTTTTAATACCAATCTCGATGGTAGAGGGAGCGTACGATATTTGATCAACCTTGGAAATACTTCCAACACATATCGTCATCTCACCTTTTAGCTAGTCTCCGTTTATTCCGTAGCTTTTTGTTTCGAGTTACTAACACTTAGCAACCGAACCGGTATCTAATACCCTGGTGCTACTAGGAGTACCAGTAAAGTACACATCAACACAATGCATATCCAATATACTTCTATCGACCTTGCCAGCCTTCTAATCTACCAAGTATCTGGGGTAATTCTGCTCCAGTGGCTGTTCCCCTTATTACAGAAGCACTTAGTCTCGGGTTTGGGTTCAACCTTGGGTTTCTTCACTAGAGCAGCAGCTGAATTGCCGTTTCATGAAGTATCCCTTCTTGCCCTTGCCCTTCTTGAAACTAGTGGTTTCACCAACCATCAACAATTGATGCTCCTTCTTGATTTCTACTTTTGTGGTGTCAAACATCGCGAATATCTCAAGGATCATCATATATGTCCCTGATGTATTATAGTTCATCACAAAGCTCTAGCAGCTTGGTGGTATTGACTTTGGAGAAACATCACTATCTCATCTGGAAGATCAACTCCCACTCGATTCAAATGATTGTTGTACTCAAACAATCTGAGCACAATCTCAACAATTGAGATTTTCTCCCTTAGTTTGTAGGCTAAGAAAATCGTCGGAGGTCTTACACCTCTTGACGTGGGCACGAGCCTGAAATCCCAATTTCAGCCCTCAAAACATCTCATATGTTTCGCGATGTTTCAAAACGTCTTCGGTGCCTCAACTCTAAACCGTTTAACTGAACTATCACGTAGTTATCAAAACGTGTATGTCAGATGTTCGCAACATCCACAGACAACGTTCGAGGTTCAGCACACTGAGCGGTGCATTAAGGACATAAGCCTTCTATGAAGTAATGAGGACAATCCTCAGTTTACGGACCTAGTCCGCATAATTGCTACTATCAACTTTCAACTAAATTTTCTCTAGGAACATATCTAAACAGTAGAACTGAAGCGCGAGCTACGACATAATTTGCGAAGACCTTTTGACTATGTTCAGGATAATTAAGTTCATCTTATGAACTCCCACTCAGATAGACATCCCTCTAGTCATCTAAGTGATTACATGATCCGAGTCAACTAGGCCGTGTCCGATCATCACGTGAGACGGACTAGTCAACATCGGTGAACATCTTCATGTTGATCATATCTTCTATATGACTCATGCTCGACCTTTCGGTCTCTTGTGTTCCGAGGCCATGTCTGTACATGCTAGGCTCGTCAAGTTAACCTAAGTGTTTTGCATGTGTTCTGAGGCCATGTCTGTACATGCTAGGCTCATCAACACCCGTTGTATTCGAACGTAAGAATCTATCACACCCGATCATCACGTGGTGCTTCGAAACGACGAACTTTCGCAATGGTGCACAGTTAGGGGGAACACTTTCTTGAAATTTTAATGAGGGATCATCTCATTTACTACCGTCGTTCTAAGCAAATAAGATGTATAAACATGATAAACATCATATGCAATCAAATAGTGACATGATATGGCCATCATCACTTTGCTCCTTTTGATCTCCATCTTTGGGGCTCCATGATCATCATCGTCACCGGCATGACACCATGATCTCCATCATCGTGTCTTCATGAAGTTGTCTCGCCAACTATTACTTCTACTACTACAGCTAACAGTTAGCAATAAAGTAAAGTAATTACATGACGTTTATGTTGACACGCAGGTCATAAATAAATTAAGACAACTCCTATGGCTCCTGCCGGTTGTCATACTCATCGACATGCAAGTCGTGATTCCTATTACAAGAACATGATCATCTCATACATCACATATATCATTCATCACATCCTTTGGCCATATCACATCACATAGCATACCCTGCAAAAACAAGTTAGACGTCCTCTAATTGTTGTTTGCATGTTTTACGTGGCTGCTATGGGTTTCTAGCAAGAACGTTTCTTACCTACGCAAAGACCACAATGTGATATGCCAATTGCTATTTACCCTTCATAAGGACCCTTTTCATCGAATCCGATCCGACTAAAGTGGGAGAGACAGACACCCGCCAGCCACCTTATGCAACTAGTGCATGTTACTCGCTGGAACCGGTCTCACGTAAGCGTACGTGTAAGGTTGGTCCGGGCCGCTTCATCCCACAATGCCGCCGAATCAAGATTGGACTAGTAACGGTAAGCATATTGAACAAAATCAACGCCCACAACTACTTTGTGTTCTACTCGTGCATAGAATCTATGCAATAAACCTAGCTCATGATGCCACTGTTGGGTAACGTAGCAATAATTCAAAATTTTCCTACGTGTCACCAAGATCAATCTATGGAGTCATCTAGCAACGAGGGAGGAGTGGATCTGCATACCCTTGTAGATCGCGCGCGGAAGTGTTCAAGAGAACGGGGTTGATGGAGTCGTACTCGTCGTGATCCAAATCACCTATGATCCTAGCGCCGAACGGACGGCACCTCCGCGTTCAACACACGTACGGAGCAGCGACGTCTCCTCCTTCTTGATCCAGCAAGGGGGGAGGAGAGGTTGATGGAGATCCAGCAGTACGACGGCGTGGTGGTGGAAGTAGCAGGATTCCAACAGGGCTTCGCCAAGCGCTGCGGGAGGAGGGAGATGTGTCATGGGAGGGAGAGGGAGGCGCCAGGGCTTAGGTGAGGCTGCCCTCCCTTCCTCCCACTATATATAGGGCCAAGGGAGAGGGGGGGGGGCGCAGCCTTGGCCCTTCCTCCAAGGAAGGGTGCGGCCAGGGAGGAGTCCATCCTCCCCAAGACACCTAGGAGGTGCCTTCCCCCTTTAGGACTCTTCCTTTCCCTTATCTCTTGGCGCATGGGCCTCTTGGGGCTGGTGCCCTTGGCCCATATAGGCCAAGGCGCACACCCCTACAGCCCATGTGGCTCCCCGGGGCATGTGGACCCCCTTGGTGGACCCCCGGACCCCTTTCGGCACTCCCGGTACAATACCGATAATGCGCGAAACTTTTCCGGCGACCAAAACAAGACTTCCCATATATAAATCTTTACCTCCGGACCATTCCGGAACTCCTCGTGACGTCCGGGATCTCATCCGGGACTCCGAAAAACTTTTGGGTTACCGCATACTAATATCTCTATAACCCTAGCGTCACCGAACCTTAAGTGTGTAGACCCTACGGGTTCGGGAGACACGTAGACATGACCGAGACGTTCTCCGGTCAATAACCAACAGCGGGATCTGGATACCCATGTTGGTTTCCACATGTTCCACGATGATCTCATCGGATGAACCACGATGTCGAGGATTCGATCAATCCCGTATACAATTCCCTTTGTCTAGCGATACGATACTTGCCCGAGATTCGATCGTCGGTATCCCGATACCTTGTTCAATCTCGTTACCGGCAAGTCTCTTTACTCGTTCCGTAACACATCATCCCGTGATCAACTCCTTGATCACATTGTGCACATTATGATGATGTCCTACCGAGTGGGCCCAGAGATACCTCTCCGTCACACGGAGTGACAAATCCCAGTCTCGATTCGTGCCAACCCAACAGACACTTTCGGAGATACCCGTAGTGCACCTTTATAGTCACCCAGTTACGTTGTGATGTTTGGCACACCCAAAGCACTCCTACGGTATCCGGGAGTTGCACAATCTCATGGTCTAAGGAAATGATACTTGACATTAGAAAAGCTTTAGCATACGAATTACATGATCTTGTGCTAGGCTTAGGATTGGGTCTTGTCTATCATATCATTCTTCTAATGATGTGATCCCGTTATCAACGACATCCAATGTCCATGGTCAGGAAACCGTAACCATCTATTGATCAACGAGCTAGTCAACTAGAGGCTTACTAGGGACATGGTGTTGTCTATATATCCACACATGTATCTGAGTTTCCTATCAATACAATTCTAGCATGGATAATAAACGATTATCATGAACAAGGAAATATTATAATAACTAATTTATTATTGCCTCTAGGGCATATTTCCAACATCGTTGTCACCATCAAGGAGGAGCTGCCGCCCGCGATCAAGAAGGCGCATGACCGCCTCCTCCACTACCTTGGCAGTCCTTCGGTTTCGAGGTCCGTCGTTTCTGAGGCGGTGCGCACGGCTCGACGACAGGAGCAATACGACCGACGCAATTCCAGTCGCCACTCCTTGTTCGCCATGAGCGATGTGGCGCCGGACTGGGTCCGCAACAACCTAGACTTCGCCGCTGCGTGGGCGCTCGACCGCTCCGTGACCATCATGGAGACGGCCGCAGGCGTCGCTGCCGCCTTATCGGGAAGGAGTGGTCACTTAGAGACTGCTCCACCAATGTCGGCCGCGGCAAGGGCACTGCCAGGGCTCCGAAGGCCACGTCGGCAATGGGCGCGGTGGCACTCCGCACGACGCAGCAGGAGGCGGAGCGGCAGGCAGCCGCGGCCCTCCGGCGCTGTACCTCCGCTGGAGGGACGACGGCGAAGACGGCACCGACGAAGACGGCGGTGCGGCAGGGCACGACGGCCACACGTACGAGGTGGTCGTCCGGTATAGATTTTAGTTTTTTTTATTCTAGTTTTTTAGTTAAATGGTTGATATATCAATCTTTTTATGTAAATTATATGTGAACTTGAATGAAATCCGTTTGGTTCGATCAAATTTCACTCGGTTGGTTTGAATTGTTGGCCAGATATATACGGCTAGCGTTGGATAGCTGCATCCGTGTCCGTGGACTGATCCCCTCTTATTTGCGGGGGTACGGAAGGTTTTTTACAGGTTGCCACAGATGCCCTTATACGTCACCTATTCGTGGCGTCCGGCGCGGAGTTGCTCCCAGCTTGACCGATCATCATCGTATCCCGCTGGTGATTCATGACGGCAAGTCCACAACAAATCTTGTCAGATTAATTGTTCCCTCCTGAAATGTCAAGATCGTGATATCAAGCAATTGCCCCTACGGAACGGCCGCTTGTGATACGTAACAAGCTGCAAACAGAAGCATTCTGGCTGCACAAGGCAGTTTTCAGTTATCCACTTCTCTCTCACACACAGAAAAATACAAAACCCTAACTTATCCACTCGCTCACTCAGCGGTGCTCGTCTCGTCTCCGACTCCGAGACTAGCACTGCACTGCATCCAAACGGGAAAGGCAGGATAAGCCGGCAACTTGACTGTACACTCATACCTGCATTTGCAAATTTTCAATGACACTTATATATCATCAGCCTCTCTGTCTGGTGCTAATCACGCTGCGAAAAGGACGCACGTCTGCTCTCTTGATCACACTCGCTTGCCACCGTTCTCGATCGTGCAATCTACAGTTATGCGCACGAAAGGGATGCGTCGTGCGTCGGCTTGCCGAACCCACCAGCACCATGCCTGAAAATGCTGGAGGCCGCACGGTTGCTGCACTCCTCTGAACACAAGTTGCAGGCCGTCGATCAATCAATGCGGCCTGGTGAGCAGCGGCCATTGGCCGGCGTTTGGAGCAGCAGCAGCGCCGCCCCGCGCTATTACGACGCCCCGTTGTCGAGCGAACGAGTGGCATTGTGCGGTGGGCATTCATGTCGACCGATGAGCCACCGGTGGTCCTGTGTTGATCCTTCCATTCCGTCCCTGTCGTCCTGTGTGGTAGTAGTAGTACGAGACTTCGGCGTCTCGGACTAGAACTATCGGGTCTCATGTCAATCGCAAACCACGCTCTGGATCTGGAACGGCGACTCGGCCGATCGACATCATGGATCAAACGTGCCGTTGAGTACGTGCGTACGTGCGTGCGTGCGTGCCTTGAATTAATCGCGATGTTTACATGTCTGTTGTTATTCGATGTGCGATCGGCTTCACTCGCTCTCAGACGAACCGCGAAGACCGCCACCCTAGCTCCCCATGCGTGCTTTAAATTGGGCATCCGGATATGGCGGAAGGAAGGAAAGAGCATGCATCTGGACTCTGCGACAGCCGATGTGAATCGCCATCTCGCCCTCGTCCCTGTCGAGTTCCTCCCCCTTTCCCCGCGGGAAACTGAACGAAGCCGACGCGCCACAGTGCGGGGTAAACGAGCCGATCGGTTTCGCGGTTGACGACCGGCGACGCTGCTTGCCGCCGGTGCAATGCACGTGTTCGATCATCGCCTGGCTTGCTGCACAGGGCAGAGGGCACCATGCAGTGCACGAGTTGGAACTTCGCCACTGGCGTGGCGACTGGTGGAGACTGTGGAGCGCCATGCACGCGACGACGGAGCATGGATGCACATGCACTAGCGTGGGCAGTTGCTGATCTTCTTATCGTGTTTACATCTCGCACCGCCACGTATGGGAAGACAATAGAAAACTTCTTATCTTTGGCTGTTGTGCCATGCTCGCGCTGCTGTGCGCACGTCACGGACGGTTGCCACGACGTGCGTGCATATCAACGCCTTTTGTTTCGTTGTGCGTGCACGGAGCCGCCGAATTCTGGATCAACTCTGCCTCCTCTTCGCCCTTTCCTAGTGTTCACCGGCCACTACATTTTCTTGTTCGTGGAATAGGGTTGCATTTAGCTAGTACTGGCCAGTCAACACATTTTGGGGTCTGGCGCAGCGAATAAGCGGTTGCTTCCACTGACTGCAGGAATCTGAAATTTTGTCCAATACTAAAAAAAAGGTTGTTTACCAAGTGTACTTCATCGTGTACTAGAAACACATGATCTTTGTGAAGTTTCACCAAGTAAACACCATGCGAAAGGATGATACTCGGCAATGGAACTCGCAGACACATGTTTTGACGAGTTCCTACCATGTGGCACTCGACAAAAAAAAAATCTTTCGTTTTTTCTTCTCCTTTTCGGTGTACATTATTATTTATTTGCATTTTATGCTCTGTTTTTTAATAATTTGTTTTCCTTTTGTTATCTATTCTTTATTTTTTTACTCTTTTAGTGCATTTAATTTAAGTTTAAACTGCAATTGCATGAAAAAATGACAATATTGGATTGAAAAACCATTGTGTTCTTTACTCTATGTACATGCCTTATCTAATAAAAGGAAAACAATTCCAAACATCCGGGTGCCAAGACTTGACCCTGAACAGGGAGTTTATTGGTTTTTAATTTCAAAAATTAAAGACGAAGTCAGTAAAACATGAAACTTGCCATGGTACCCTCATATGGCATTAACATTTTGTGGTAAAAAAATCCTTAAGCTTTTGCAAAAGTTTCACGTACACTTCCTATAAACCAGACAACCTTTGAGGAAGAATCGTGGTTTCAAAAAGGAATGTGTCAGGTTATAAGGTGATGTGACCGATGCTTCATCGGTTGGCCTTTAATATTTTTCTACACTCAAGTCACGCCTGTCGGGGCTCTGCGACTGGGGGTACCCAGGCCCGTCTGCATACGGCCCATCGCGTGGCTCCACCAACGGCCCAACGTGGCCCAGCATCAAGACTTCATGAGCAAGACCCTCGCGAGGCGAACTACATCAAGACCTCCTAAGGAGCGGCCTCCTGAGGGGCGGACATCTCTAGGCTCGAACCCTGCCTCGCGAGGCGCGTGGTGATCGTGAGCCATGACGAGCGAAGCTAGGAGGGCGCCAGCGGGCGCAGTCCAGGACATTTCCCTCTTTGGTGCTAAAGGGACGAGGCCAGTACGCGGGTTCCCAAGGCAGCCCCAAAGCTTTCCCCTTCGGTGCAACAATCCCAGGACGACGGGGCTTGGTCAATTGTTAAAGTTTGGCATATTTTTTGGTTCGTATGCTATATTTAAGTCATAATTCATTTTCTAGGCGTTTAGTGCATATAAGTCAAATTTGAATTGCAGGTGCATGTTTTTTTGAAAATTTGGGATGAATTTTTTATTTGTGTCCTTAAGTCTATGTTTATGTCTTATCCAAGAAACGAAAAGTAATTCCAAACCTCAAGGTACGAAGGCTCATCCCCGAACATTGAGTTTATTGAGTTTTTAATTCAAAGAAATGCAAATGAAGTCTAAATAATCTGAAATTTGGCATCGTGCCCTCATCTGGAATCAATATGTTATGGTAAAGATTGGGAAGGTTTCTTAAAAAAATTCACGTACACTTCCTACAAACCGGACCATCTCTCACGAAGAATTGTGGCTTCAAGAGGGAATGAGTCAGGTTTGAAAGTGAAGTGACCGCCGCTTCATCTGGTGAGATTAATTTATTTTCTACACTCAAGACCCACTATTACATGTAATGATCTATCGTAGCATATATATGAAACAATTGTGAATGGTGACCTTGATACAATAATATCATGTTAGGTTTATATGATCATGCAGAGCAAGTGAATAACATCTCTAGTCATAGTCATGTAATGTGAATGATGATGGAAAATGTTGCATGGCAATTGGACTGCCATGATAGGTAAGTATGGTGGTTGTTTGAGGAAGATCATATGTGTGCTTATGTGTGGTATCCACAAATTATGCACGTAGTCTCAATGTGAGAGTAGGCAATGCTTGATAGCGAAGAAGCTAGCAAATGGCGAAGGTAAAGAAGCAATGTGGTATCAACCCACATTAGTAAAAAAACTCAATCACTTATTATAAACATTACATAGTTGTCTCATGAGTATTGCATCATCAAGAAATTCCTAGGGAATAGTTTGGCAGTGCCGAAGCCGTTGCGTGTCCTAGCTTTAAGGTTGATTTAGTTACAACCACCACTCAACCTGGACTTCATCTCAATATTAGAGGTTCCCAACTTTTAGTTCAATAACGAAGAAATACAATTATTGACGGAACCTAAACAACAGATCTCACGGTAGGGGATCCTAAGCTAGGCGTCTGGGAGCGATGGTAATAAGGACACATGATTTTACCTAGGTTGGAGCTCCCCGAGGAGATAATACCCTACATCCTGCTTGTGTTTATTGTGTTGGAGTGAGTATGGTGTACAAGTATGTACTAAGAGATTTCTTATGTTGTCAATGAGCCAGGCCCCATGGTTTATATAGGTACCGGAGGGTCCTAGATTTACAAGATCCTAGTTGCCACGCAGGTGGATGCAAAGTTATCCATGAATACAACGTCTTGCAGTATACATCGAGTCTTTTGGCTCCTTCTGATTATACGCCATGGGCCGCCCAATGTGGCCCGGGTCAGAACTAACAAGGGGTCCTTAGCCCAGCCCACTAACTTGGGAGTCGACATGGTGAGAGGCCCCTTAGCTGGGACACCGCCACTAGCCCCTGAACATGTCTTCAAGTCTGGATGCTCCTCGGCTCATTTGAGATGCACTTCATCTTCAATCACTGGTCTTGAAACTGGTTCAATGAAAGCATCCTTCTGTAGCCAAGTCCTAACTTCCGGTTGCATCCGAGGTGACCAACACCACCTCGGTTTCTGACAAGTGTTGAAAGAATTTTAGTCGAGCTTCACGTCGAAACTATTTCCCGTGTAGTAGGCTCATGGGCGCAAAGTATCCCCGTGCCCCCCCGACATGATAATTATCTGGTCTGGTTTTGACAACGTAGTTGGTCTTATCCACGGTCCCACCTGGCCATGTGGCATCATTGTCCTGATGGTCAACATGATGTGCAGCTGTGGTATGGGACCCACCAAGGTCATGTCCCATCAAGAGATCTCATGCGTATCAAAATGCCTAGTGATTAAACAATTGCCCCCTCGGACCTCGATCGCCATTGGGCACGAGTTATTTGGCTTCGAGATGCGATGGCCTCCTGGCTTCAAGTATCCCAAGCCATGAAGCGGCCATGGCTGCACGTTCAAGCAGATCCTCAGCTAGAGCCGATGCTAGGTCTGGAGATCGACACGCTCCAGTTTAGGGTGCATAGGGAGCTAAACTTCCTAGCGATCTGAACTGTCACCGAGGCGAACGCAGAAGAGTGTGCTAAGATGGGCTTTCTATAGACGCCGCTTCCCGCGTGGCAGGTCCTAAGCTGGGCCATGGGACAGGCTTGTTCCCCCAACGTCGAGCAGGAAGCTCACTAGGTGTGCCTTGATGACCCACAAGTATAGGGGATCAATTGTAGTCCTTTCGATAAGTACGAGTGTCGAACCCAACAAGGAGCAGAAGGAAATGGCAAGCAGTTTTCACCAAGGTATTCTCTACAAGCACTGAAATTATCGGTAACAGATAGTTTGATAGCAAGGTAATTTCTAACAAGTAACAAGTAGCAACAGTAACAAAGGTGCAACAAGGTAGCCTGGTCCTTTTTATAGCAAAGGACGGGTTGGAACGTTCTCTTATAATAAGCAAAACGTTCTTGAGGAGATGGGAATTATCGTCTAGTCACTTTCATCAGGTTTATTTGATTCGCTTTCACTACTTTGATAATTTGATATGTGGGTGGACCGGTGCTTGGTTGTTTTTCTTACTTGAACAAGCCTCCCACTTTTGATTACCCCCTCTTGCAAGCATCCACAACTACAAAAGGAGAATTAAGATAAATCTAACCTTAGCGTGAAACATATGGGTCCAAATCAGCCCCTTACAGAATAACACATAAACTAGGGTTTAAGCTTCTGTCACTCTAGCAACTCATTATCTAATTACTACTTAACAATGCCTTCCCTTAGGCCCAAGTATGGTGAAGTGTCATGTAGTCGACGTTCACATGACACCACTAAAGGATGCAACAACATACATATCATCAAAATATCGAATGAATACCAAATTCACATGATTACTTATAACCGAACTTCTCCCATGTCCTCAAGAACAAAAGTAACTACTCACAAATCATATTCATGTTCAATATCAGATGGGTATTGAATATCATTAAGGATCTTAACATATAATTTTCCACCAAATAAACCAACTAGCATTAACTACAAGATGTAATCAACACTACTAGCAACCCACAAGTACCAATCTAAGGTTTTGAGACAGAGATTGAATACAAGAGATGAACTAGGGTTTGAGATGAGATGGTGCTGGCGAAGATGTTGATGAAGATTGGTCCTCCCACAATGAGAGGATCATTGGTGATGACGATGGCTTCGATTTCCCCCTCCCGAAGGGAAGTTTCCCCGGTGGAATTGCTCTGCCGAAGAGCGAAAGTGCTCCTTCCCAGGTTCCGCCTTGAGACGGCGGCGCTTCGTCACGAAAACCTTTCCTTTTATTTTTTTCTAGGTAAAAACACCTCATATAGCAGAAGATGGGCACCGGAGGCCTGCCAAGGGGCCCACATGCTCATAGGGCGCGCTCCCTGAGCTTGTTGCTCTCTGATGGCCCCCCTCCTGGTATTTCTTCCACCAATTTTTTTATATTTCAAAACAATTATACATAAATTTTTAGGTCATTTGGATTTGTGCACAATAACTATCTCTAATATAGCCCTTTCCGGTCCAGAATTCCATCTGTCGGCAATCTCCCTCTTCATGTGAAACTTGTAAAATAAGAGAGAAAAGGCATAAGAATTGTATCATAAAGTGAAATAATTATCCAAAACATAATAAATAACAGTAGGAAAACATGATGCAAAATGGACGTATCAACTCCCCCAAGCTTAGACCTCGCTTGTCCTCAAGAGAAAACTGAAATCGATAATCATGACCACATATTCAGAGAGAGAGGTGTTGATAAAAACAAAATGCGGACATGAAAGCATCATGCCCATTATTATAACAACAACATGTCATCATAAAAATTATCATGAATAAGTGATAATTCGTTCACAAGATAAATTATAAAGCATAAACTTCATTGAAAACTAACAAACTATGACCTCGGTCACTGAAGCAATTGCACTTTATCATATTATCAGAAAGAGTCTATGTAAGAGCTTTGTTTTGCAAGTTCACATACTCAACTATCATTTAGTCTTCTATGATTGCTGACACTCACGACATACTTATGGAGCAAAACTTTCATTTAGACACATAGAAAGACATGGACTTATAGTTTCGCCTCTCGACTTATTTACCTCAAGAGTAATGTCAATAATAATAACTCATGATCACCTACATTCAGTTGGATATATATGCCTAGATCTTTCCCTACCACATGATGCTTGTCAAGAGAGAAAATAAAAACGGAATAGAGAAGAACACTTATGCAAGTAAATACATAAGGTAAAAGATCGACCCTTCGCAGAGGGAAGCAGAGGTTGTCATGCTATTTTTATTTTGGATGTGCAAACTCTTAATGTATAGGAATGCCAGTTTATATTGCCCCTTGTGATAGCCACCTTTATTAAGAGGTATGTTGCTTTTATTTCTTCACCATCACAAGTTCATACAAAGCTTAGTTTCCCTTACAATAAAAGATCATACATAATTAGGAGCAATTTTTATTGCTTTTGCACCGATGGCAACTTACTTGAAGGATCTTATTCAATCCATAGGTAGATATAGTGGAATATCATGGCATGAACCAAGGTTCAAGGATTTTGGATGCACAAGTAGTATCTCTACTTAGTGCAGATTTTTGGCTAGCAAAAGATAGTGAGCAAGCACCACATGTTAGAGGATCCATGACAATATAACTTGTATGTGAATATAAGCAAACATAACTCATTACGTTGTCTTCCTTGTCCAACGTCCACTATTTGACATAGAGTATTTTAAAGGGGGCTCACTATCGGTGTCAAAACCGACCGATCTCGCGTAGGGGGTCCCGAACTGTGCGTCTGAGGATCGAAGGTAACAGGAGACAAGGGACACGATGTTTAACCAGGTTCGGGCCCTCTTAATGGAGGTAGTACCCTACTTCCTGCTTGATTGACTTTGATGAGTATAGGTGTTACAAGAGTTGATCTACCTCGAGATTGCAATGGCTAAAACCCTAGATGTCTAGCCTATATGATTATTCTTGCCTCTACGGACTAAACCCTCCGGTTTATATAGACACCGGAGGGGCCTAGGGTTACATAGAGTCGGTGTACAGAGAAAGGAATCTTCATATCCGAATGCCAAGCTTGCCATCCATGGAAAGGAGAGTCCCGTCCGGACACGGGGGAAGGCCTTCTATCTTGTATCTTCACGGCCCATCGGTTCGGCCCATGTCTCATAGCCCGGACGCCCGGGGACCCCCTAATCCAGGACTCCCTCAGTAGCCCCTGAACCAGGCTTCAATGACGATGTGTCCGGCGCGTAGATTGTCTTCGACATTGCAAGGCGGGTTCCTCCTCCGAATACTCCAAGGTAGCTGAACAAAAGAACTATATCCGACTCTGTGTAATCAGTTACAACTCTGAACCACAAAGGTGAAATACTTAAACAAAACAAGCCATGCCCACTGACGGATTTTTCGGCAAGATGTTATGTTCTGGCCTTATCACTGTTTCGAACTGTTTTGTGGCCTCCCACTCCGCGCCTCGAGGCGCGGCCTCTATTGATACGTCTTGTCAAAACAAAGATCATGTCCCCTTATTGCGGGGTTCTCATCAATATGGATTTGGGTAATCCAACCGTGTTGTTCGCATGACCCCTTGGGAATAGGCGAGCTTTAAGGCCCGTGAGGGGGGGGGGGGCGTTTGCTATTCACTGCCTTTATAAGAGGATAAGAACCTACCTTCTTACCTCACGCCTTCTTCCTCCTCTGTCCATCCATCCTCGAGCTCCAGCGCCCAAGTTTCGATCTTTTCCATTGCCGCCAAACACTCCAACCATGTCCGGATCCGGCTCACAGGGCAAGTGGATGGCTTCCTCCATCACGGATAGGAACATCAAGGAACTCTGGGAAGCGGGATACTTAGCCGCAGACATCACCCACCGGCTCCCTGCCAAAAAGCAGATCATCCCTACTACGGAGCCTAATGAGAGGGTAGTGTTCATCCCTCACTTTCTCCGTGTACTAGGGTTTCCTCTCCACCCTTTCGTCAGAGGCCTCATGTTCTATTACAGGCTAGATTTCCACGAGATAGCCCCAAATTCCTTCCTCCATATTTCGGCATTCATCGTCGTGTGCAAGGCACTCCTCCGCATTCCTCCCCACTTCAGCCTATGGCTTAAAGTATTCAACATGAAGCCAAAGGTGGTTGATGGAAAGCACGCAGACTATGGAGGCGCCAGGTGAGCAAGCTCTCGAACGTCACCTGGCCAAGAGGAGCCTTTGTGGAGACTGTCAAGATATGGCACCAGGAGTGGTTCTACATCACCGAACCCCGCGGTGCCAACTGGGCGGGCACTCCTGAGTTCAGATCCGGACCCCCGATGCGGCTTGCATTATGGATAAACAAGGGTCTGGATTGGACGTCGACCGATGAGGTGATGATGCTACAGAAGCGCATCAAGAATATAATGGAGAAGAACACCAGCCTTGCTGATGTGGTCCAGGTGATGCTTTTTCGTCGGATTCTCCCCTGCCAGCGCCGGACTCTCCACATGTGGGAGTTCAATCCGGCTAGCCCTCGGACTCTGCAATGATTCTTTAGCAAGATGCACGAAGAGATCTAGAGGCTGCTCTTCAAGGCCCATAAGTCATGGCCGGAGCCGACCGAAGACATCGGCCTCGACTGTGCTCATCCTACCACTCCCATAAGTTTTCGGATTTCTGAACCATGATTTCAACTTGAAAACCCAAATGGGTATACTGAGCCTTCCATTCTTTCCTCAGGGCTGGACAAATAAGGCGGAGTGGATCCAATGCCTGGCTCCGCTGCCCAAAGATCCAGCCATTCCTCTTCCGACGAAGATGCTGGTCCCGGCACCGTACCAGGCGCCGGAGAAGAAGGCCAAGAAGAAGGGTAAGGGGACCAGAGGCGGCCTTTGCCGAAAAGGTACTTCGGATGTTGCGTCCGAGGATACCGAAGCCCTCTCCTCCCATGAGAGGGACGATGATGAGGAGGAGGAAGAGGAGGAGAGCGATTCTCCCCTTAAGGGGGGAAAGAGGAAAATGACGGCCTCCTGGGACTTAGAGGCAGAGGCGTCCAAGAAAGGGAAGATTTCCCTTTCGGATGATTCAGAATTGGACACCGAAGCCATCCCCGAGTGGCACCCTAGGCCGAAGCCCCTGGCCGAATCATAAGTATCCAAGGAAACTGTACATATATCTGGTTTTATGTTTTGCTGGTTTAATACATTGAATTGCGCGCTGCAGTCCGGCTCGTGATCTTCCCCAACAATCATCGTCTTTTGGGAATTCGCTGGAGCCGAACATGATGGAGAGCGAGACGCCTCCGCAGGCCTCCCTACCTACTGCCATGGACAACACCTAAGTGTTGTCCCGAAGAACCTCTCCAGGCCATGGAGAGGTGCGGGAGGCTGTCAAGACGGCGCCATAGGGTAGTACCTCAGCTACCGGAGACATGGGGGAACCAACCCCCATGGAGACTAGCGACGGGGACCATGCTCGATTTGATCCCCAACCGACTATCATTCCGGAGACCCGCACGGCTCCGGAATCAAGCGAGCGGCCTCCTTTGAGAGAAGGGGGCGCGTCACATCCACCGGTGACCTCTGTCAATCCATTGGCGCCAGACATTCTGGTGGAAGCGCTCTAGCGTGCTTCCATTGTGGAGGAACACCGTACCCTTATGGGTACGGTGGTTGAAAAGGTTCGGTCCGCTAAAAACGGATTAAGTGAAGCCTGTACCAGCCTACTAACAGGCTTTGAAGTATGTGAAATAATATTTTCTAGCTGCTTTGCGTATGCAAGAAATATTCCTGTGTATAGATAGTATCCCCTGAGACTCTGTTCAGCTCTTGCCAAGAAGGGCCGAATAGAGGATCGATTAGTATTCGCAGGAGATAACATATGTGTCTATTTTGATAAACAGGCTTCGCGATTAGCGGTAACCACACAAGCTGCCGAATTTTCCGAACTTAAGGAGAGGCTGGAGCGGGCCGATGAAGAGCTCATCCGCACTAATAAGCGGTTTGAGGAAGAGCAAGGTATGTGGTACCTATACATACCTGCGATGATACGAGCTCTGATTGGTTATGTTGCTGAGTTTTATGGTTATAGTCATAGTGAATGCCTCTGAGGTCAAATTCCTCAAGAGCGCACTAGCCGAGGCCAAAAAGGAGGCGGAGGAGGAACGAGCCGCCCACCGAACACATGAAGTGAGGTTGGATGAAGTCCAACAAGATCTCAAGGATGCCATAAACAAATGTGAGTCCCTGGGGCGCAAGGATTTGGATCGAGACTCCGAACTTACTAAGGCCCTCCAAAGCGCGAAGGAGGCCCGGGTTGAAGCCCAAGGCGCCTGCCGGGAGATCCAAGAGGCGAGGCAGATAGCGGCGGGTAAGGCCTTTAATATGCAAAGCAAATTTGTAAGGAGAAGATACATCTTACTGACTCGGGTTTGGAGTTCTCCAGGAGCGTTTGCAGATCTGCCTGGAGTGTTGCTGACTCTGCGGAGTTCTTCCGAGCCGAAGAGGGGAGCTCAATGGAGAAGCTGTTCTGGTCACAGTACCTTGCGGCAGAGCATCTAGTGGCCCTCAGCGATTAGCTGAAGCAGTTGACCAAACTGCACAGGGTGGCCGGATTGGCCATGAAGGATGTTATAGTCCGTCTTTGGCCAGCCGAGCCCATACCCAACAGCTGCTTCGGACTTGTGTAGCGGCTAGTCACTGCCTGTCCCCGGCTTGACGCCATAAAGCGGTCGGTCTGTATCGAAGGTGCCCGGATGGCCTTCGCCCGTGTCAAGGTGCAGTGGCCGAAGATGAATGCCACCAAGCTTGCAACCGAGGGGCCACCCGCAGGCACCGCACGCCGGAGCGGTATTTTGATGAAGTCCTGGAAGGATCCCGCATTGTAGAGGGCCAGTGTTCGAAGGATATTATTTTTGAATGAATGTATCCGGGCTGCCCAGGCGTTGTATGAGCCAAAACTCTGTAATATATTTATGCCATTTTTTTAAAGTGTTTTCCTCTCATGCGGCCATTTTTATCACTGAGAGTTTGCCAATCGTCGGCTTTAGCCCCCACGTAGATACTACGGGGGTGTTTGGTCTAGCACATTGATACGTCTCCAACGTATCTATAATTTTTGATTGTTGCATGCTATTATATATATTCTGTTTTGGATGTTTAATGGGCTTATTTATACACTTTTATATTATTTTTGGGACTAACCTATTAACTGGAGGCCCAGCCCAAATTGCTGTCTTTTTGCCTATTTCAGTGTTTCGCAGAAAAAGAATATCAAACGGAGTCCAAACGGAATGAAACCTCCGGGAGCATGATTTTTGGAACAAACGTGATCTAGAGGACTTGGAGTGGACGTCAAGCAACCAACGAGGTGGCCACGAGGAAGAGGGCGCGCCCCTAGTGCTATGTCCATGACCCGCGCACATATATTGCGTAAAAGTTGAAAGAGTTTGAAAAGGCTAAGTATAAAACAATTGCTTGGCTTGTCATCGGGGTTGTGCATGATGAGAGCATTTTGTGTGACGAAAATGAAGCATGGCCAAACTATATGACTTTGTAGGGATAAGTTTTCTTTCGCTATGGTATATTGATAAGACATAATTGCTTGATTAGCATACTTGGAGTATTACTATTTTTATGTCAACAATAAACTTTTATCTTGAATCTTTTGGATCTGAACATTCATGCCACAATAGAGAAAAATACATTGAAGAATATTCTAGAAAGCATTCCACATCAAAAATTATGTTTTTATCATTTACCTACTCGAGGACGAGCATGAATTAAGCTTGGCGATGCTTGATACGTCTCCAACGTATCTATAATTTTGATTGTTCCATGCTATTATATATTCTGTTTTGGATGTTTAATGGGCTTATTTATACACTTTTATATTAATTTTGGGACTAACCTATTAACCGGAGGCCCAGTCCAAATTGCTGTTTTTTTGCCTATTTCAGTGTTTCACAGAAAAAGAATATCAAACGGAGTCCAAACGGAATGAAACCTTCGGGAGCGTGATTTTTGGAACAAACATGATCCAGAGGACTTGGAGTGGACGTCAAGCAACCAACGAGGTGGCCACGAGGCAGGGGGGCACACCTACCCCCTGGGCGCGCCCTCCCCCTCGTGGGCCCCTCGTGGCTCCACCGACCTACTTCTTCCTCCTATATATATCTACGTACCCTGAAAACATCCAGGAGCACCACAAAACCCTATTTCCACCGCCGCAACCTTTTGTACCCAAGAGATCCCATCTTGGGGCCTTTTCTGGAGCTCTGCCAGAGGGGGCATTGATCACGGAGGGCCTTTGCATCAACTTCATGGCCCATCCGATGATGTGTGAGTAGTTTACTTCAGACCTTCGGGTCCATAGTTATTAGCCAGATGGCTTCTTCTCTCTCTTTGGATCTCAATACAAAGTTATCCTCGATTCTCTTGGAGATCTATTCGATGTAATCTTTTTTGCGGTGTGTTTGACGAGATCCGATGAATTGTGGGTTTATGATCAAGATTATCTATGAAAAATATTTGAATCTTCTCTGAATTCTTTTATGTATGATTGGTTATCTTTGCAAGTCTCTTCGAACTATCAGTTTGGTTTGGCCTACTAGATTGATCTTTCTTGCAATGGGAGAAGCTCTTAGCTTTGGGTTCAATCTTGCGGTGCTCGATCCCAGTGACAGTAGGCGAAATGACACATATTGTATTGTTGCCATCGAGGATAAAAAGATGAGGTTTATATCATATTGCATGAGTTTATACCTCTACATCATGTCATCTTGCTTAAAGCGTTACTCTGTTCTTATGAACTTTATACTCTAGATGCATGCTGGATAGCGGTCGATGTGTGGAGTAATAGTAGTAGATGCAGGCAGGAGTCGGTCTACTTGTCACAGATGTGATGCCTATATACATGATCATACCTAGATATTCTCATAACTATGCTCAATTCTATCAATTCCTCGACAGTAATTTGTTCACCCACCATAATACGTATGCTATCTTGAGAGAAGCCACTAGTGAAACCTATGGCCTCTGGGTCTATTTTCCATTATACAAGTTTCCAATCTATTTTATTCTGCAATCTTTACTTTCAATTTATATCATAAAAATACCAAAAATATTCATATTATTATTATTATTATTATCTCTATCAGATCTCACTCTTGCAAGTGGCCGTGAAGGGATTGACAACCCCTTTATCGCATTGGTTGCGAGGTTCTTATTTGTTTGTGTAGGTACGAGATGACTCGCGCGTGGTTTCCTACTGGATTGATACCTTGGTTCTCAAAAACTAAGCGAAATACTTACGCTGCTTTGCTGCATCACCCTTTCCTCTTCAAGGGAAAACCAACGCATGCTCAAGAGGTAGCAAGAAGGATTTCTGGCGCCGTTGCCGGGGAGATCTACGCCAAGTCGAGATTTACCAAGTACCCATCACAACTCTTATCCTTCGCATTACATTATTTTCCATTTGCCTCTCGTTTTCCTCTCCCCAACTTCACCCTTGCTGTTTTATTCGCCCTTTTTCCGTTCGCCTTCTTCCCATATGTATCTTTCTTTGTGTTTACATGTGCCTTCTATTTGCTTGCATCTTTGCTTGCTAAAAATCTATTGATATGGATCCACTTAAAGTATTCTACTTGGATCATCTTCGATCCTTATGCGCTCGTGCTGAAACCCCAACTAGCCTAGTTGATGGGAAATCTTTGGATGAGCATGCTCATTTTGTGCGTCACCATTTGTCTGGAAAAGGGAGACTCTTATGGGATCAAATAAACAGATTGTTGTGTTATGCTTGGAATCTTTGTGAAATTTATGAATTTACTTATTGCTCTAAGAACCCTAAAAACACCTCCCCTGCCTATGTGAGTTTAATGACAATGAAATCTTATCTTCTTATGCAAAGGATGTTTATAGTTACTACGATATCGAAAAAATTGAAGAATTTGTTGCTTTTAAGGGTGCTTATAAAGTTGCTTCTTTGATTGAAAAGTATGATGTTACTCTACGAATCTGAATTTTTTTGACATACTTAAATATTGCTATGAAAACTATGCTCATAATGTACGTGTCAAAGAATTTATTGAAAGAATGATCCTTGCTTGGGAAGAAAATAATGATATGCATGAATCTATAGATAATTATGATTCCGATGATTTGATTGAAATATCCCTTGATGAACATGATGCTTCCTATTCTTGTGGCCATGATGCCAATATTTAAGAAGATGAGTTTGCTATAGTTCCTTACGTTAAACATGAGATCGTTGCCATTGCACCCATACTTGATGGTTCCTTAGATGAAAAGCATGATTGTAATGATGTTACTATAAATTCTCTTAATAATGATTGTGTTAATGATATGCAAAACCTCAATCTTGGGGATGCTAGTTTTGCTATGACTACTATTTGTTGCAATGATCATGATTGGGGTGATTCTTCTTATGATCTTGAAAATTTATTTAAGCCCCATGATGAATGTAAGATTGATAATAAAGTTTGCAATATTGAAAGTGGGTTTGGAAGAGTGTCAACTTTAGATCCCATGTATTTGGAGAATTTTCAATCTTCTGCAATTTTTGATAAAAGTGGGTTTGGACAGGTCATGACTTTAGTTAAAGTTAATCCCACTATTTTGGAAGAGTGTCAACTTTGCATGCATGCGGATCGTGTTGAAAATATTTTATGTGATAGCTATTTTGTTGAATTTGCTTATGATCCCACATGTAATTATTATGAGATAGAAAAATATGCTTGTATAAATTTTCATGTTACTAAATTACCTCTTGTTATGTTGAGATTGCTATCGTTTCTTTCCGCTTCCTTGCATATGCTAGTTTTTGCTTGCTATGATAATTTGTTTGCCTATAAGATGCCTATGAATAGGAAGTATATTAGACTTAGATGTGTTTGTTACATGTTTTATGATGCTCTCTTTGTGCTTCAATTCTTGTCTTTCATGTGAGCATCATTGAAACTATCAATGCCTAGCTAGGGGCGATAAACTATAGCGCTTGTTGGGAGGCAACCCAATTTTATTTTTGTTTCTTGCTTTTTGATTCTGTTTAGTAATAAATAATTCATATAGTCTCTGTTTAGATGTGGTTTTATTCTTTTAATTAGTGTTTGTGCCAAGTAGAACCTTTGGGAAGACTTGGGGAAAGTCTTTGCGATCTTGCTGTAAAAAACAGAAACTTTAGCGCTCACGAGATTTGCTGCCATTTTTTTTACTGGAGAGTGCTATTTAGTTAATTATTTTTGAAGATGATTAATAAATAAATTCCTCACGTCCAGAAATTTATTTTAGAATTTTTGGAGTTCCAGAATTATTCGAAACCTACAGATTACTACAGACTGTTCTGTTTTTGACAGATTCTATTTTTCGTGTGTTGTTTGCTTATTTAGATGAATCTATGGCTAGTAATAGAGTTTATGAACCATAGAAAAGTTGGAATACAGTAGGTTTAACACCAATATAAATAAAGAATGAGTTCATTACAGTACCTTGAAGTGGTGGTTTGTTTTCTTTTACTAACGGAGCTCACGAAGATTTTCTTTTAAGTTTTGTGTTGTGAAGTTTTCAAGTTTTGGGTAAAGATTTGATGGATTATGGAACAAGGAGTGGAAAGAGCCTAAGCTTGGGGATGCCCAAGGCACCCCAATGTAAAATCCAAGGACAACCAAAAGCCTAATCTTGGGGATGCCCCGGAAGGCATCCCCTCTTTCGTCTTCGTCCATCGGTAACTTTACTTGGAGCTATATTTTTATTCGCCACATGATATGTGTTTTGCTTGGAGCGTCTTGTATGATTTGAGTCTTTGATTTTTAAGTTTACCATAATCATCCTTGCTGTACAAACCTTTTGTGAGAGACACACATGAATTGGAATTTATTAGAATACTCTACATGCTTCACTTATATCTTTTGAGTTGGATAATTTTTGCTCTAGTGCTTCGCTTATATCTTTTAGAGCACGGTGGTGGTTCTATTTTATAGAAATAATTGATCTCTCATGCTTCACTTATATCATTTTGAGAGTCCTTTAGAACAGCATGGTAATTCACTTTGGTTATAAATTTTAAATGCTAAGAGAAGTTGGATGGTTGATAGATTGTTTTGAGATATAAAGGTGGTAATATTAGAGGTGTGCTAGTTGAGTAATTGTGAAATTGATGAATACTTGTGTTGAAGTTGTCAAGTCCCATAGCATGCACGTATGGTAAATGTTATGTTACAAATTTGAAGCATGGGGTGTTCTTTGATTGCTTTCCTTATGAGTGGCGGTCGGGGACGAGCGATGGTCTTTTCCTACCAATCTACCCCCCTAGGAGCATGCACGTAGTTCTTGGTTTTGATGACTTGTAGTTTTTTGCAATAAGTATGTGAGTTATTTATGACTAATGTTGAGTCCATGGATTATACGCACTCTCACCCTTCCATCATTGCTAGCCTCTTCGGTACCGTGCATTGTCCTTTCTCACCTTGAGAGTTAGTGCAAACTTCACCGGTGCATCCAAACCCCGTGATATGATACACTCTATCACACATAAGCCTCCTTATATCCTCCTCAAAACAGCCACCATACCTACCTATTATGGCATTTCCATAGCCATTCTGAGATATATTGCCATGCAACTTTCCACCGTTCCATTTATTATGACACGCATCATCATTGTCATATTGCTTTGCATGATCATGTAGTTGACATCGTATTTGTGGCAAAGCCACCGTTCAAAATTTTTCATACATGTCACTCTTGATTCATCGCAATCCCGGTACACCGCCGGAGGCATTCACATAGAGTCATATTTTGTTCTAAGTATTGAGTTGTAATTCTTGAGTTGTAAGTAAAAAGAAGTGTGATGATCATCATTATTAGAGCATTGTCCCAGTGAGGAAAGGATGATGGAGACTATGATTCCCCCATAAGTCGGATGAGACTCCGGACAAAAAAAAGAGAGAAAAGAGGCCAAAAAAAGAAAGAAGGTCCAAATAAAAAAAGAAAAAGAGAGGAGGGACAATGCTACTATCCTTTTTCCACACTTGTGCTTCAAAGTAGCACCATGATCTTCATGATAGAGAGTCTCTTATTTTGTCACTTTCATAAACTAGTGGGAAGTTTTCATTATAGAACTTGGGTTGTAAATTCCAATGATGGGCTTCCTCAAATGCCCTAGGTCTTCGTGAGCAAGCGAGTTGGATGCACACCCACTTAGTTTCTTTGATGAGCTTTCATATATTTATAGCTCTAGTGCATCCGTTGCATGGCAATCCCTACTCCTTGCATCGACATCAATTGGTGGGCATCTCCATAGCCCATTGATTAGCCGCGTCAATGTGAGACTTTCTCCCTTTTTGTCTTCTCACACAACCTCAATCATCATATTCTATTCCACCCATAGTGCTATGTCCATGGCTCGCGCTCATATATTGCGTAAAAGTTGAAAGAGTTTGAAAAGGCTAAGTATGAAACAATTGCTTGGCTTGTCATCGGGGTTGTGCATGATGAGAGAATTTTGTGTGACGAAAATGAAGCATGGCCAAACTATATGACTTTGTAGGGATAAGTTTTCTTTGGCTATGGTATATTGATAAGACATAATTGCTTGATTAATATACTTGGAGTATTACTGTTTTTATGTCAACAATAAAGTTTTATCTTGAATCTTTTGGATTTGAACATTCATGCCACAATAGAGAAAAATACATTGAAGAATATTCTAGAAAGCATTCCACATCAAAAATTCTCTTCTGATCATTTACCTACTCGAGGACTAGCAGGAATTAAGCTTGGGGATGCTTGATACGTCACCAACATATCTATAATTTTTGATTGTTCCATGCTATTATATATTCTGTTTTGGATGTTTAATGGGCTTATTTATACACTTTTATATTATTTTTAGGACTAACCTATTAACCAGAGGCCCAGCCCAAATTGCTGTTTTTGCCTATTTCAGTGTTTCGCAGAAAAAGAATATCAAACGGAGTCCAAACGGAATGAAACCTTCGGGAGTGTGATTTTTGGAACAAACGTGATCCAGAGGACTTGGAGTGGACGTCAAGCAACCAACGAGGTGGCTACGAGGCAGGGGGGAGCGCCTACACCCCTGGGCGCACCCTCCCCCCTCGTGGCTCCACCGACCTACTTCTTCCTCCTATATATATCTACGTACCCTGAAAACATTCAGGAGCACCATGAAACCCTATTTCCACCGACGCAACCTTCTGTACCCAAGAGATCCCATCTTGGGGCCTTTTACGGAGCTCCGCTAGAGGGGGCATTGATCACGGAGGGCCTCTACATCAACTCCATGGCCCCTCCGATGATGTGTGAGTAGTTTACTTCAGACCTTCGGGTCCATAGTTATTAGCTAGATGGCTTCTTCTCTTTCTTTGGATCTCAATACAAAGTTCTCCTCGATTCTCTTGGAGATCTATTCGATGTAATCTTCTTTTGTGGTGTGTTTGTCGAGATCCGATGAACTGTGGGTTTATAATCAAGATTATCTAAGAAAAATATTCGAATCTTCTCTGAATTCTTTTATGTATGATTGGTTATCTTTGCAAGTCTCTTCGAGTTATCAGTTTGGTTTGGCCTACTAGATTGATTTTTCTTGCAATGGGAGAAGTGCTTAGCTTTGGGTTCAATCTTGCGGTGCTCGATCCCAGTGACAGTAGGGGAAATGACACGTATTGTATTGTTGCCATCGAGGATAAAAAGATGGGGTTTATATCATATTGCATGAGTTTATCCCTCTACATCATGTCATCTTCCTTAAGTCGTTACTCTGTTCTTATGAACTTAATACTCTAGATGCATGCTGGATAGCGGTCGATGTGTGGAGTAATAGTAATAGATGCAGGCAGGAGTCGGTCTACTTGTCACGGACGTGATGCCTATATACATGATCATACCTAGATATTCTCATAATTATTCGCTTTTCTATCAATTGCTCGACAGTAATTTGTTCACCCACCGTAACATTTATGCTATCTTGAGAGAAGCCACTAGTGAAGCCTATGGCCCCCGGGTCTATTCTCCATCATACAAGTTTCCAATCTATTTTATTTTGCAATCTTTACTTTTAATCTATATCATAAAAAATACCAAAAATATTTATCTTATTATTATTATCTCTATCAGGTCTCACTCTTGCAAGTGGCTGTGAAGGGATTGACAACCCCTTTATCCCGTTGGTTACGAGGTTCTTATTTGTTTGTGTAGGTACGAGGTGACTCACGCGTGGTCTCCTACTGGAGTGATACCTTGGTTCTCAAAAACTAAGGAAAATACTTACGCTACTTTGCTGCATCACCCTTTCCTCTTCAAGGGAAAACCAACGCATGCTCAAGAGGTAGCACACATAACCACACCCAACGTCTTGGTCCGTGAAGGAGGTGTTAGTGCGGCGAACCAGGCAATCACACTATGCGGCTTTATTACTCTCACTTATCCATAGGAGTTTGGCAATGGGACTATGATATAGCCCCTGGTGCGTGTGTGGCTATCCAAACTTGGATGCCTTAAGCACGTGACTGGGAAGAGCCAGTCCTTCGTGTAATACGGAAGAAATTGCTAGAGATTTAGTACGTTGCCGAATTGCTGACCAGCTCTCGCCGCATCATGACAGTCAGTTTTCGGCTTTCTCTACTGAGGTGTTTGACCGGACTAACCAGAAACACAATCGCAGTAGTTCTCCCTTTACTACCTTAGACGAACAAGCGGAATGTAAGGTGGTAATCACAGGAGCCGGGCAACCCAATTATTGACCAAAGACATGATTCTGAGCCGATGCATATAGTGCCGTATCCGAGACGCCGAAGCATACTACAAAAGTGTTCGGACTTTTTTTGTTTTCAAAAATGTATTCGGCTGAATAAAGCCCCTGGAGATTTAAGAAGTACTGAGGTGTATATGCAAATACGACGTAAAGGGGGAGAACAGATTAAGAAATAAGCCAATACCGAGTAAGGTTGGGCGAAAACTATTTCCATTATAGTCTAATTGGTACGTCAAAACGTAGTTTTACAGAAGATGCCATAAGCATCAAGGCTATTTTACATGCCGAGAATAAGGGAAAGCTGTATATAGGTCCTGAAAAGGAAAGATGATCTTGAAGATCCCTTGGACACTCTGCCGCACGTCTGCACCACTTTGCACCTTGGTGTATGATCCTTTGAGAGGATCAATGATCAAGTATTCATAAGGGGCCTAAACAGGGGCCCTTGTTATCACCAGAAAGTGATGTGGGTTGTAAAGAACCTGAAAAAGAGAAACAAGAAGAAAAAAAGTTGAAGGATATGAAGGCCCGGATAGGGTCGAGCCGTACCGTGGACTTTGTTTTTAGCATGCCTCCGTCCTTGCCCATGGTATCTTTAGTGCGTAGTTATGTATGCGCGGTACGTATGACGTACCACTATCCAGCTAGGTTTGTGACGGAGGCCGGATTGCTAATCTAGCTCTGGGCAAGCCGGATTGTCGTTCTGTGGGGTAGACCAGACTCATTTAATAGTGTCCGGGGGCTTGACTACCGAAGTAGTATTCGGCTTGATAAGGCCACCCTGTGCTCCAGCTGCGAGGGCTGCGGTATGCTCCTCAGTACGGAGGGAGCGCTCCATGTTTCCATTAACTGTAATAACACCGCGGGGTCCAGGCATTTTGAGCTTTAAGTAAGCATAGTGCGGTACCACATTGAAGCGGGCAAAGGCGGTTCTCCCGAGCAGTGCGTGATAGCCACTGTGGAAAGGGGCGATATCGAAGATCAAGTCTTCGCTACGGAAATTGTCCGGCGAACCGAAGACTACCTCCAGTGTTATGGACCCTCTGCAACAGGCCTCTACGCCGGGTATTACTCCTTTAAAGGTAGTTTTAGTGGGCTTGATTCTTAATGAATCGATACCCATCTTGCGGACGGTGTCCTGATAAAGCAGATTAAGGCTGCTACCGCCGTCCATGAGGACGCACGCGAGATGGAACCCGTCGATAATTGGGTCAAGGACCAATGCCGCCGAACCTCCATGATGGATACTGGTCGGGTGGTCCCTGCAATCGAAAGTGATGGACAAGCTGACCATGGGTTGAATTTTGGGGCGACTCGCTCTATGGCATAGACGTCCCTTAGTGCGCGCTTGTGCTCCCTTTTGGGGATATGTGTAGCATATATCATATTCACCATTCTTACCGGGGGAAATGTCTTCTGTCCCCCTGTGTTCGGTGGGTGAGGCTCTGCACCATCATCCTCGCTGGGCGGCCCTTTCCCCTTATGTTCGGCATTTAGCTTACCGGCCTGTTTGAAGACCCAACAATTTATGTTGGTATGATTGGCAGGCTTGTTAGGGGTGCCATGAATCTGGCAGGGCCGATCGAGTATTCTGTCGAAACTAGATGGACCATACTTGTTTCCTTTGAAAGGCTTCTTCCGCTGACCGGGTTTAGAGCCACTGAATCCGGCGTTGACCGATGTGTCTTTGGTATCTTCGTTGTTGCTTCGACGCTTGTGTTGGTTGCGATGTGGCTTGCCGTCTCTGGCTTCGGAGGTGCCAGGGTCGCTGGTGATGTTGCTTCTATGAGCAAGCCAGCTGTCTTCTCCCGCGCAAAAGCGGGTCATGAGTGCGGTGAGGGCTGCCATAGACTTTGGCTTTTCTTGGCCGAGGTGTCGGGCGAGCCACTCATCACGGACACTATGTTTAAAGTCCGCGAGGGCTTGGGCGTTCGGAAAATCGACAATTTGGTTCTTTTTAATTAAGAACCTAGTCCAGAGTTTCCGGGCTGACTCTCCAGGTTGCTGGACAATGTGACTAAGGTCATCAGCATCTGGAGGCCGAACATAGGTGCCTTGGAAGTTGTCTCTAAAGGTATCTTCCAAATCTTCCTAGCTACCAATAGAGTTTTCTGGTAGGCTGTTTAACCAGTGTCGTGCTGGTCCCTTGAGTTTTAGGGGGAGGTACTTGATGGCATGGAGATCGTCACCGCGGGCCTTGTGGATACGGAGAAGGAAATCTTCGATCCATACTACTGGGTCAGTCGTTCCAACGTATGATTCAATGTTTATGGGTTTAAACCCTTCTGGGAACTCATGCTCCATTACCTCGTTGGTGAAGCATAGGGGGTGTGTGGCGCCTCTGTATCGGGCGATCTCACGGCACAGTTTGGATGAAGTCTGTATGTGGTTTTCGGCCTGAGTGAGGTTGTGCCTGCTGCGTCAGGCCTGATGGCCGTCTTCGCGCGTTGAAGCTCCCCCTTGATCCATAGATTGATCTGGCTTGGCCTGCTCTATTGTCCAGGTCCTGTCGTAGGTCGTAGGTGTATCTTGGAGCCGTTGTCTCTCTGCCTTTACGGTGAGGTGGTGCGGGTTGGTATTCGGCGTGGGTGGCCGCTTTATCTCGCCCACGTGGCGTCCGATCTGGTTCATCAGCACGGTTGTGTCTTGACGGTATGGGCTCGACAGCCTCGTCGTCAAATTGTTGAAGTAGCGATGCTTCGGATAACTCTTAGTTGGGCGCTGAAGGCCATACTCTTCGGCGGCTAGGACTTGTGTCCACCTGTCGTTGAGTGTATCCTGTTAGTCTTAGAGCCGTTGCTGTTGCTTTTTTAGACTTCTCACAGTGGCGATTAGCTGGCGCTTAAAGCTCTCCTGTTCGAGTGGTTCCTCTGGCACAATGAAGTCTTCGTCGCCGAGGCTCACATCGTCTTCGGAGAGCGGTAGATAATTACTATCTTCCAAGTCTCCATTCCCGACCGGATCGTCGGGGTTGACTTGCCCCTCTCCCATTTCGTCTTATTCGGATGTGGGCTCGACGGGGGCTTCGGGCTCTTCGGCGCCCTCCGGAGTGTTATCGTCTCTGGTGCCAGTATTACTGTCTTTGCTACGACGCGATTTTGAGCGGTGTCGCTGGCGTCGACGTTTCGGTGGTGCCTCATCAGGTTTGTCTTCTACCGGATCTTCCATGTTTGCGTCGCCATCCTCTTTGGGTGTGTCCACCATGTATACGTCATATGTGGAAGTGGCCGTCCAACGTCTGGTAATCGGCGGGCTTTGGCCTTGTTCGTCTCCGGCATCGTCGTCCATGTCGTCGATGTCTTCGGAGGCGTAATCCAGCATGTCGGTTAAGTCTTCGACAGTGGCTATGAAGTGGGTGGTGGGTGGAACGTAAAATTCCCCGCTCTCAGCCCCTAGTCCGGACTGGGCGTAGTTTGTGAGTGATTCCTCTGTAATAGCGAGGGATCACATTAAGTCCAGTGCCTCGTTTAAGAGCGAGGTTTGGACATGGAAGCGAGAGTCCGTGGGGCTGGCCGGGGTGAAAGCCTCCTGGCCCTGCCTACTTGGCACGGACTTCGAGAGTTCGGATCTGGAGTTCGGGGGCGAGTCCGGCCTTTCAATGACAGGGGAAACCTGGACTAATTCCAAGTTCGCTGTGGACACGTTCGCCTCCGGATCCTCGATAATGCGGTTTGCAACGGAGAGTCCGGTCGACTCCAGACTCCCATCTTCGGACCTGGTAGTTTGCTCCAGATCTAGGGCCAGAGCCGTGGTCGGGGTCGCGAACCCTTCGAAGATCAAGTCTCCTTGGATATCAACGACATAATTTAGGTTCCCGAAACTGATCAAATGACTAGGAGCATAGCTGTCGATCTTCTCAAGGTGGCCAATCGAGTTGGCACGTAGTGCGAAGCCGCCGAATGCGAAAATTTTCCCGGGGAGGAAAATCTCCCCCGAAACAGCACCATTGTATATGATCGATCGAGCCATCGATCCTTGTGTCGATAACATAGTGGAACTCTCAATGAAAGCACCAATGTCGGTGTCAAAACCGGCCGATCTCGGGTAGGGGGTCCCGAACTGTGCGTCTGAGGATTGAAGGTAACATGAGACAAGGGACACGATGTTTACCCAGGTTCGGACCCTCTTAATGGAGGTAATACCCTACTTCCCACTTGATTGACTTTGATGAGTATTGGGGTTACAAGAGTTGATCTACCTTGAGATCGCAATGGCTAAAACCCTAGATGTCTAGCCTATATGATTATTCTTGCCTCTACGGACTAAACCCTCCGGTTTATATAGACACCGAAGGGGCCTAGGGTTGCACAGAGTTAGTGTACAGAGAAAGGTATCTTCATATCCGAACACCAAGCTTGCCATTCACGCAAAGGAGAGTCCCGTCCAGACACGGGGGAAGGCCTTCTATCTTGTATCTTCATGGCCCATCAGTCCGGCCCATGTCTCATAGCCCGGACGCCCGGGGATCCCCTAATCCAGGACTCCCTCACTTACAATCATAAAAGATATCCAAGATAGCATATCTATATGTGAGAACTCTCTTTCTTTATTGCTTTTCATGGATTGCAACAATCACCAATGCTATGTTTGTTAACTTCCAACAAATTTCACAAATTATACTTCTTTTATGTGAAGTCATCACTCCCCATGGGATTAGCATATGGTCTTTTTATTCTTTTTGTCTCTAAGATTTAAACAAGAAAATAAAGCAACTCAACTCAAAACTACTCTTTATTATATAACTCTCACACTCGATTACGTAGATATATATTTCACTAAAAAAGCACTCGAAAATAGATCGAACTAAAACTTTATTCTACCAAATCACGCAATAACTAAGTGAAGGAAATATGCCCTAGAGGAAATAATAAAGTTGTTATTTATATTTCCTTATATCATGATAAATGTTTATTATTCATGCTAGAATTGTATTAACCGGAAACTTAGTACATGTGTGAATACATAGACAAGATAGAGTGCCCCTAGTATGCCTCTACTTGACTAGCTCGTTAATCAAAGATGGTTAAGTTTCCTGACCATAGACATGTGTTGTCATTTGATGAACAGGATCACATCATTAGAGAATGATGTGATGGACAAGACCCATCCATTAGCTTAGCATTATGATCGTTTAGTTTTATTGCTATTTCTTTCTTCATGACTTATACATATTCCTCTGACTATGAGATTGTGCAACTCCCGAATACCGTAGGAACACCTTGTGTGCTATCAAACATCACAACGTAACTAGGTGATTATAAAGATGCTCTACAGGTGTCTCCGAAGGTGTTTGTTGAGTTGGCATAGATCAAGAATAGGATTTGTCACTCCGTGTATCGGAGAGGTATCTTTGGGCCCTCTCGGTAATGCACATCACTATAAGCCTTGCAAGCAATGTGACTAATGAGTTAGTTGCGGGATGATGCATTACGGAACAAGTAAAGAGACTTTCCGGTAACGAGATTGAACTAGGTATGAGGATACCGATGATCGAATCTCGGGCAAGTAACATACCGATGACAAAGGGAATGAAGTATGTTGTTATGCGGTTTGACCGATAAAGATCTTCGTAGAATATGTAGGAACCAATATGAGCATCCAGGTTCTGCTATTGGTTATTGACCGGAGATGTGTCTCGGTCATGTCTACATAGTTCTCGATGTTGGAAATATGCCCTAGAGGCAATAATAAAAGCATTATTATTATATTTCTTCGTTCATGATAATTGTCTTTATTCATGCTATAATTGTATTATCCGGAAATCGTAATACATGTGTGAATAATAGACACCAACATGTCCCTAGTAAGCCTCTAGTTGACTAGCTCGTTGATCAACAGATAGTCATGGTTTCCTGACTATGGACATTGGATGTCATTGATAACGGGATCACATCATTAGGAGAATGATGTGATGGACAAGACCCAATCCTAAACATAGCATAAAGATCGTATAGTTCGTTTGCTAGAGTGTTTCCAATGTCAAGTATCTTTTCCTTAGACCATGAGATCGTGTAACTCCCGGATACCGTAGGAGTGCTTTGGGTGTACCAAACGTCACAACGTAACTGGGTGACTATAAAGGTATACTACGGGTATCTCCGAAAGTGTCTGTTGGGTTGACACGGATCAAGACTGGGATTTGTCACTCCGTATGACGGAGAGGTATCATTGGGCCCACTCGGTAATGCATCATCATAATGAGCTCAAAGTGACCAAGTGTCTGGTCACGGGATCATGCATTACGGTACGAGTAAAGTGACTTGCCGGGTAACGAGATTGAACGAGGTATTGGGATACCGACGATCGAATCTCGGGCAAGTAACATACCGATTGACAAAGGGAATTGTATACGGGGTGATTATCCTCGACATCGTGGTTCATCCGATGAGATCATCGTGGAGCATGTGGGAGCCAACATGGGTATCCAGATCCCGCTGTTGGTTATTGACCGGAGAGTCGTCTCGGTCATGTCTGCATGTCTCCCGAACCCGTAGGGTCTACACACTTAAGGTTCGATGACGCTAGGGTTGTAGAGAAATGTATATGCAGTAACCCGAATGTTGTTCGGAGTCCCGGATGAGATCCCGGACGTCACGAGGAGTTCCGGAATGGTCCGGAGGTAAAGATTTATATATGGGAAGTCCTGTTTCGGCCATCGGGACAAGTTTCGGGGTCATCGGTATTGTACCGGGACCACCGGAAGGGTCCCGGGGGTCCACCGGGTGGGGCCACCTGTCCCGGGGGGCCACATGGGCTGTAGGGGGTGCGCCTTGGCCTACATGGGCCAAGGGCACCAGCCCCAAGAGGCCCATGCGCCTAGGGTTTCAAGGGGGAAGAGTCCTAGGAGGGGAAGGCACCTCCTAGGTGCCTTGGGGGGGGACCTCCCTTGGCCGCCGCCCCCCCTAGGAGATTGGATCTCCTAGGGCCGGCGCCCCCCCCCTTGGCCCTCCTATATATAGTGGGGGAAGGAGGGCTTTTCAGACACACCTTTGGTTGCCTCCTTCTCCCTCTCCAACACCTCCTCCTCCTCCATAGTGCTTGGCGAAGCCCTAACGGAGTACTGCAGCTCCATCACCACCAAGCCGTCGTGCTGCTGCTGGAGCCATCTTCCTCAACCTCTCCTTCCCTCTTGATGGATCAAGAAGAAGGAGACATTACGCTGACCGTACGTGTGTTGAACGCGGAGGTGCCGTCCGTTCGGTGCTAGGATCTCCGGTGATTTGGATCACGTCGTGTTCGACTACCTCATCCCCGTTCTTTGAACGCTTCCGCTCGCGATCTACAAAGGTATGTAGATGCATCCGATCACTCGTTGCTAGATGAACTCATAGATGGATCTTGGTGAAACCGTAGGAATTTTTTTTGTTTTCTGCAACGTTCCCCAACAGTGGCATCATGAGCTAGGTCTATGCGTAGTTCTTCTTGCGCGAGTAGAACACAATTTGTTGTGGGCGTAGATGTTGTCAACTTTCTTGCCGTTAATAGTCTTATCTTGCTTCAACGGTATTGTGGGGTGAAGCGGCCCGGACCAACCTTACACGTACGCTTACGTGAGACCGGTTCCACCGACTAACATGCACTAGTTGCATAAGGTGGCTGGCGGGTGTCTGTCTCTCCTACTTTAGTTGGAGCGGATTCGATGAAAAGGGTCCTTATGAAGGGTAAATAGGAGTTGACAAATCACGTTGTGGTTTTCACGTAGGTAAGAAAACGTTCTTGCTAGAACCCTATTGCAGCCACGTAAAACTTGCAACAACAATTAGAGGACGTCTAACTTGTTTTTGCAGCAAGTGCTTTGTGATATGATATGGCCAGAGTTGTGATGAATGATGAATGATATATATGTGATGTATGAGTTGTTCATGCTATTGTAATAGGAATCACGACTTGCATGTCGATGAGTATGACAACCGGCAGGAGCCATAGGAGTTGTCTTTATTTTTTGTATGACCTGCGTGTCATTGAGAAACGCCATGTAAATTACTTTACTTTATTGCTAAACGCGTTAGCCATAGTAGTAGAAGTAATAGTTGGCGAGCAACTTCATGGAGACACAATGATGGGGATCATGATGATGGAGATCATGGTGTCAAGCCGGTGACAAGATGATCATGGAGCCCCAAGATGGAGATCAAAGGAGCTATGTGATATTGGCCATATCATGTCACTATTATTATTTGATTGCATTTGATGTTTATCATGTTTTGCATCTTGTTTGCTTAGAACGATGGTAGTAAATAAGATGATCCCTCATAATAATTTCAAGAAAGTGTTCCCCCTAACTGTGCACCGTTGCGACAGTTCGTTGTTTCGAAGCACCACGTGATGATCGGGTGTGATAGATTCTAACGTTCACATACAATGGGTGTAAGACAGATTTACACACGCAATACACTTAGGTTGACTTGACGAGCCTAGCATGTGTATAGACATGGCCTCGGAACACAGAAGACCGAAAGGTCGAGCATGAGTCGTATAGAAGATACGATCAACATGAAGATGTTCACCGACGTTGACTAGTCCGTCTCACGTGATGATCGGACACGGCCTAGCTAACTCGGATCATGTTATACTTAGATGACTAGAAGAGGGATGTCTATCTAAGTGGGAGTTCATTATAATTTGATTAGATGAACTTAATTATCATGAACTTAGTCTAAAATCTTTGCAATATGTCTTGTAGATCAAATGGCCAACGTAGTCCTCAACTTCAACGCGTTCCTAGAGAAAACCAAGCTGAAAGACGATGGCAGCAACTATACGGACTGGGTCCGGAACCTGAGGATCATCCTCATAGCTGCCAAGAAAGATTATGTCCTACAAGCACCGCTAGGTGACGCACCCGTCCCACAGAACCAAGACGTTATGAACGCTTGGCAGAGACGTGCCGATGACTACTCCCTCGTTCAGTGCAGCATGCTTTACAGCCTAGAGCCGGGGCTCCAAAAGCATTTTGAGAGACATGGAGCATATGAGATGTTTGAAGAGTTGAAAATGGTTTTCCAAGCTCATGCCTGGGTCGAGAGATATGAAGTCTCCGACAAATTCTTCAGCTGTAAGATGGAGGAAAATAGTTCTGTCAGTGAGCACATACTCACTATGTCTGGGTTACATAACCGCTTGACTCAGCTGGGAGTTAATCTCCCGGATGATAAGGTCATTGACAGAATCCTCCAGTCGTTTCCACCAAGCCACAAGAGCTTTGTGATGAACTTCAATATGCAAGGGATGGAAAAGACCATTACTGAAGTATTTGCTATGCTGAAATCAGCAGAGGTAGAAGTCAAGAAAGAACATCAAGTGTTGATGGTCAATAAAACCACTAAGTTCAAGAAGGGCAAGGGTAAAAAGAACTCCAAGAAGGACGGCAAGGAAGTTGCCGCGCCTGGCAAGAAAGCTGCCGGGAAGAAGCCAAAGAATGGACCCAAGCCCGAGACTGAGTGCTTTTATTGCAAGGAAAGGGGTCACTGGAAGCAGAACTGCCCCAAATACTTAGCGGACAAGAAGGCCGGCAAAACAAAAGGTATATGTGATATACATGTAATTTATGTGTACCTTACCAGTACTCGTAGTAGCTCTTGGGTATTTGATACCGGTGCAGTTGCTCACATTTGTAACTCAAAGTAGGAGCTGCGGAATAAGCGGAGACTGGCGAAGGACGAGGTGACGATGCGCGTCGGGAATGGTTCCAAGGTCGATGTGATCGACGTCGGCACGCTGCCTCTACATTTACCTATGGGATTAGTTTTAAACCTCAATAATTGTTATTTAGTGCCAGCTGTGAGCATGAACATTGTATCGGGATCTTGTTTAATTCGAGATGGCTACTCATTTAAATCTGAGAATAATGGTTGTTCCATTTATATGAGAGATATGTTTTATGGTCATGCTCCTATGGTGAATGGTTTATTCTTAATGAATCTCGAGCGTATTGCTACACATATTCATAGTGTGAGTACCAAAAGATGTAAGGTTGATAATGATAGTCCCACATACTTGTGGCACTGCCGCCTTGGTCACATAGGTGTCAAACGCATGAAGAAGCTCCATGCAGATGGACTTTTAGAGTCTCTTGATTATGAATCATTTGACACGTGCGAACCATGCCTCATGGGTAAAATGACCAAGACTCCGTTCTCAGGAACAATGGAGCGAGCAACCAACTTATTGGAAATCATACATACTGATGTGTGCGGTCCAATGAGTGTTGAGGCTCGCGGTGGCTATCGTTATGTTCTCACCCTCACTGATGACTTCATTAGGAGAATGATGTGATGGACAAGACCCAATCCTAAACATAGCATAAAGATCGTATAGTTCGTTTGCTAGAGTTTTTCCAATGTCAAGTATCTTTTCCTTAGACCATGAGATCGTGTAACTCCCGGATACCGTAGGAGTGCTTTGGGTGTGCCAAACGTCACAACGTAACTGGGTGACTATAAAGGTATACTACGGGTATCTCCGAAAGTGTCTGTTGGGTTGACACAGATCAAGACTGGGATTTGTCACTCCGTATGACGGAGAGGTATCACTGGGCCCACTCGGTAATGCATCATCATAATGAGCTCAAAGTGACCAAGTGTCTGGTCACGGGATCATGCATTACGGTACGAGTAAAGTGACTTGCCGGTAACGAGATTGAACGAGGTATTGGGATATCGACGATCGAATCTCGGGCAAGTAACATATCGATTGACAAAGGGAATTGCATACGGGGTTGATTGAATCCTCGACATCGTGGTTCATCCGATGAGATCATCGTGGAGCATGTGGGAGCCAACATGGGTATCCAGATCCCGCTGTTGGTTATTGACCGGAGAGTCGTCTTGGTCATGTCTACATGTCTCCCGAACCCGTAGGGTCTACACACTTAAGGTTCGGTGACGCTAGGGTTGTAGGGATATGTATATGCAGTAACCCGAATGTTGTTCGGAGTCCCGGATGAGATCCCGGACGTCACGAGGAGTTCCGGAATGGTCCGGAGGTAAAGATTTATATATGGGAAGTCCTGTTTCGGCCATCGGGACAAGTTTCGGGGTCATCGGTATTGTACCGGGACCACCGGAAGGGTCCCGGGGGTCCACCGGGTGGGGCCACCTGTCCCGGGGGGGCACATGGGCTGTAGGGGGTGCGCCTTAGCCTACATGGGCCAAGGGCACCAGCCCCAAGAGGCCCATGCGCCTAGGGTTTCAAGGGGGAAGAGTCCTAGGAGGGGAAGGCACCTCCTAGGTGCCTTGGGGGGAGGGAAACCTCCCTTGGCCGCCGCCCCCTAGGAGATTGGATCTCCTAGGGCCGGCGCCACCCCCTTGGCCCTCCTATATATAGTGGGGGAAGGAGGGCTTTTCAGACACACCTTTGGTTGCCTCCTTCTCCCTCTCCAACACCTCCTCCTCCTCCATAGTGCTTGGCGAAGCCCTAACGGAGTACTGCAGCTCCATCACCACCAAGCCGTCGTGCTGCTGCTGGAGCCATCTTCCTCAACCTCTCCTTCCCTCTTGCTGGATCAAGAAGAAGGAGACGTTACGCTGACCGTACGTGTGTTGAACGCGGAGGTGCCGTCCGTTCGGTGCTAGGATCTCCGGTGATTTGGATCACGTCGTGTTCGACTACCTCATCCCCGTTCTTTGAACGCTTCCGCTCGCGATCTACAAAGGTATGTAGATGCATCCGATCACTCGTTGCTAGATGAACTCATAGATGGATCTTGGTGAAACCGTAGGAAATTTTTTTGTTTTCTGCAACGTTCCCCAACACTCGAACCCGTAGGGTCCGCACGCTTAACGTTCAATGACGATTTGTATTATGAGTTGTGTGTTTTGTTGACCGAAGTTTGTTCGGAGTCCCGGATGAGATCACGGACATGACGAGGAGTCTCAAAATTGTCGATAGGTAGAGATTCATATATTGGAAGGTAGTATTCAGATATCGGAATGGTTCCGAGCGATTCGGGTATTTTTCCAGAGTACCGAGGGGTTACCGGAACCCCCCGGGGAAGTGTTGGGCCTACATGGGCCTAAAGGGAGAGAGAGGGAAGCCCGCAGGGGGTGCCCCCCTAGGGAGTCCGAATAGGACAAGGAGGAAGGGGCGCGGCGCCCCTTCCCTTTCCCTCTCCCTCTCCTTCCTATTCCCTCTGGTGGAGACATGAAAAGGGGGGGGGGGCGGATCCTACTTGGACTAGGAGTCCAAGTAGGACTTCCCCCTTGGCGCGCCCCTCCTAGCCGCCGGCCTCCTCCTTCCCCCCTTTATATATGGGGGTGGGGGCACCCCAAAGGCACACCAAGATTTCTCTTAGTTGTGTGCGGTGCCCCCTCCATAGTTTACTCCTCTGGTCATAGCGTCGTAGTGCTTAGGTGAAGCCCTGCGCGGATCACATCACCATGCCGTCGTGCTGATGGAACTCTCCCTCGACCCTCTACTAGATGAAGAGTTCGAGGGACGTCATCGAGCTGAATGTGTGCTGAACACGGAGGTGCCGTATGTTCGGTAATTGGATCGGTTGGATCGTGAAGACGTTCGACTACATCAACCACGTTAATCTAACGCTTCCACTTTCGGTCTACGAGAGTACGTGGACACACTCTCCCCTCTCGTTGTTGTGCATCTCCTAGATAGATCTTGCATGATCGTAGGAATTTTTCTGAAATTGCATGCTACATTCCCCAACACTAAGGATCAAATTAAGATAGATAATGATGATAAAAGTGATGGTGATACGATACCAGGACACCTCCCCCAAGCTTGGCACAAGCCAAGGTGGTGCCCATACCCGTGTACTCAAGTGTCCTTCGGTGGTGGTGGTGATGAAGTGGTAGGCTTGTACTTCAGCCTTGATAAGATTCCATATTGCTATTGATACTCCGAACACTACTGCAGGATGCTGCTAACGCGACACTAAAATCAGAGACCCTTTGACGAAACTGTGTGTGATGCATTAATCGCAAACGGTGATGTAAAGAAACCATAAAAAATGATACGATACGTTTGTGATGGCGGAGACATCAAACACGATTCACATTATAGTTACGTGTGCGATGCGTGGCATACGGTTCAGTCCAATGAACTATTTGCGATGAGGCAAAAAAACAGAAATGGGCAGCCAGATGAAGGTGTGTGCGATATATGGCATACAATTAACTTGGATAAGCAGTTTTATAGTGATTGGAATACCAGCAGCAACGATAGCAGTAATTTAGCAAATATAAAAATATGAAAAGCTCATAGGCATTGGATCAGTGATGGATAATTATGTTGGATGGCATTCATCATGTAACAATTATAACCTAGGGTGACACAGAACTAGGTCCAATTCACCAATGTAGTGGGCATGTATTTCGTATATACTCATATATGCTTATGATAAGAACTTGCATGTCAACTTTTGTCCTACCCTCCCGTGGCAGCAGGGTCCATATTAAAACTAAGGGATATTAAGGCTTCCTTTTAATAGAGAACTGGAACAAAGTATTAACACATAGTGAATACATGAACACCTCTAACTACGGTAATCACTGGAAAGAATCCCAATTATTGTCACCTTGGGGTATGCGGATCATAATAGGTAATAGGTGCATATAACTTGCAAGGTAGGATAAAGAACACAAATATATTCATGAAAACATAAAGTGTTCAGATCTGAAATCATGGCACTCAGGCCCTAGTGACAAGCATTAAGCATAGCAAAGTCATAGCAACATCAATCTCCGAACATACTAGATACTAGGGATCAAGCCCAACAAAACTAACTCGATTACATGATAAATCTCATCCAACCCATCACTGTCCAGCAAGCCTCTGAAGGAATTACTCACTTGTGGTGGTGAGCATCATGAAATTGGTGATGGAGGATGATTGGTGAGGATGATACGAATCCCCCTCTCTAGAGCCCCAAACGGACTCCAGATCCGCCCTCCCGATGAAGAACAAGAGGTGGCGGCGGCTTCATATCGTGAAACGCGATGAGACTTCCTCTCTTATTTTTTTCTCAGGAAATATGAATTTATAGTATCGAGATTAGGGTCAACGTAACCTCATGGGCCCCACAAGCCACCAGGGCGTGCCCAGGGTGGTGGGCGTGCCCTGGTGCCTTGTGGGCAATGATGTCTACTACACAACTTGTTCTTGTAGACTTGTGTTGGGCCTCCAAGCATAGGTTTTGTAGGATAGTAGAAATTTTCCCTCAAGTGGATAACCTAAGGTTTATCAATCCATGGGAGGCGTAGGATGAAGATGGTCTCTCTTGAACAACTCTGCAACCAAATAATAAGAAGTCTCTTGTGTTCACACCAAATACAATGGTAAATTGTATGGGTGCACTAGTTCGGCGAAAGAGATGGTGATACAAGTGTAATATGGATAGTAGATATAGGTTTTTGTAATAAGAACAATAAAAAATAGCAAGGTAGCAAGTAACAAAAGTGAGCACAAATGGTATTGCAATGCTTGAAAATGAGGCCTAGGGTCCGTACTTTCACTAGTGCAATCTCTCAACGATGCTAATATAATTGGATCATGTAACCATCCCTCAATGTGCGTTGAAGAATCACTCCAAAGTTCTTATCTAGTGGAGAACATAAGAAGAAATTGTTTGTAGCTATTCTTTCGGATCGATCTATCCAAGAGTTGGTACTAAAATAACACCAAGTTATTCTTTCCAAGGAACCTATCAAGAGTTCATAATAGAATAACACCAAGTTACTCTTTCCGATCGACCTATCAAGAGTTCGTACTAAAATAACACCAAAACAAATTCAGATTCATAATACTCAATCCAACACAAAGAACCTCAAAGAGTGCCCCAAGATTTCTACCGGAGAAAAATAGACGAGAACATGCATCAACCCCTATGGATAGATTACCTCAATGTCCCCTCGGGAATCTGCAAGTTGAGTTCCAAAACGCACATCAAGTGAATCAATATGATACCCCATTGTCACCACGGGTATCCATAGCAAGACATACATCAAGTGCTCTCAAATCCATAAAAGTATTCAATCCGATAACAACGAAATCTCAAAGGGAAAACTCAATTCACAACAACATAGAGAGAGGAAAACACCATATGATCCAACTATATTAACGAAGCCCGCGATACATCAAGATCATGCCATGTCAAGAACATGAGAGAGATATTAAACACATAGCTACTGGTACAAACCCTCAGCCCTGAGGGTGGACTACTCCCTCCTCATCATGGTGGCCGCCGGGATGATGAAGATGGCCACCGGTGATGATTTACCCCTCTGGCAAGGTGCCAGAACGGGGTCTAGATTGGTTTTTCGTGGCTACAAAGGCTTGCGGCGGCGGAACTTCTAATCTAGGGTTATTTCTGGGGGTTTATGTATTTATAGGATTTTTTGGCGTTGGTTTCACGCGAAGATGGGCCTCGAGGTGAGCACAACCAGCTGCACACGGGGAAGGGCCCAGGTGCGCCTGGTGGGTTGTGCTCTCCTCCTTCACCTCCTGGTCCTCCCACGAAGCTTCTAGTGCCTCTTTTGTTCAAAAAATCATCAAAATGTTTCGTTGCATTGGGAGAACTTTTATTTCTGCACAAAAAACAACACCATGGTAGTTTTGCTGAAAACAACGTCACTCCGGGTTAGTTCCATGCAAATCATACCAAAACCATATAAAATTGTTGTAAACATGGCAGGAATACTTCATAAATTACTGATACGTTGGAGACGTATCAGGCAGCAGGGGGCCCCTCCAATGGGTCTTGGCACTAGTATTTTTATATATTCCATAAAAATTCTCCAAAAAAAATTCTTGAATTCTAAGAACTTTTATTTCCGCACAAAAACAACACCATGGTAGTTCTGCTGAAATCAGCGTAAGTCCGGGTTAGATTCATTCAAATCATGCAAATTAGAGTCCAAAACAAGAGCAGAAGCATTTGAAAAAGTAGATACAACGGATACATATCAGACGACATCCGTCATAGTCTGGCCAGATGCAGGTGACTATGTCACGGGGATGCCGAAACATGTTAACAAGAAAGAAGAGCGAAACCGGTAACGAGGAGACCGGTATAATGAGCATGAGAATGACTCAAGAGGATACCGATATATCTCATCTTGGGTTTTGTAAAGTATCGTGAAGGAAAGGGAATAGCACATTATAATCAAAGGTTCACTCGAATGCCATTCATGTCCTCATAGGGCTTGATATGGATGTCCACAGTTCCGCTATCGGTCATTTAACAAAAGGGGTTTGATTCATGTCTATGTTTTACCAAACCTACAGGGTCAGAAGCTTAAGGTAATCATGACCCGCTGACTATTAGTAGGATGGGAGTAATCATAAAATATTCGTGAAATAGTTTGAATAATACTTGAATAGTTTCGAGAGGAACCAAAAGCGTTTTGGGGTCACCGGAAGGGTTTCTGAGTTTATCGGGTAATACCGGGTATTTTTGATAAATAATATATAGGTGGAAAATGTTTTTGGTGATGTTAGATTAATAATAAAAAGGCTCTAATAATAGTTAGAAGGCTTTTATATTTAATTTAATATCAACGCGCCTTAAAAGGCCATGTGGAAAGCATATTGGGCCACTTGGGCCCAATATAGGTGGCACCCCCTTCTCCCCATGGAATGGAGAAGGGGAGGCCAAATTGGAGGATCCCCTCCTCCTGGCCGGCCAAAGGCGGGAAACACCCCCTTTTGGGGTGCCCTCCTCCTCATACCTATATATACTAGAGGTATCAACACCTTTTAGATATACAAGTTTTGGAGCCTCCTCTAGTTCTATAGTCTAGTTCTAGTTGTTCTAATTAGAGCGAGATCTAGTTCCTCAATCCTCATAATTAGTTGCTCGATATGGTTCTAATATTCTCCCTCTAATTCTTTGACGATGATTAGTTCTGGACGGCGAAGCTCTGCCGGATTGTGAAGACCGTACACTTGCAATCTGTGGAGAGGTTGTGATTTCAGTCTTCTGTTCGAGGGACTGTTCGTGACCGGTTTGCGGGATCGTTCATCTACGATTCGAGGGACTCCTAGAATGATCCACACCTACTCTTATTGCGTTGCAACTCGGAGTTGATAACGATCCAATCCAAATCTCATCTTCATAGTGTTCCTGCTTGTTCGTAGGGTGGTTTTTTATTTATACTACGCTTCTCAACACGGTCCTCCCACACACTCATGCATCTCCAACAACATCTACCGATGGCGGCCCCCAACCAGGAATGTATACACCGTTTCCCTTGTTGGCGAGATCAACGGTCCACCCTGGACACGCATACTGATACGTCTCCGTCGTATCTACTTTTCCAAACACTTTTGCTCTTATTTTGGACTCTAGTTTGCATGATTTGAATGAAACTAACCCAAACTAATGATGTTTTCATTAGAACTACCATAGTTTTGTTTTCGTGCAGAAATAAAAGTTTTCAGAATTCGACGAAACTTGTTGGAGAATTGTTTTGTAATAAAAGAAAATTGGGATAATTGATATTATGCCCCTAGTTGGGTCACACTCGACAAGTTTACCCCTACTTTTCAAAAATACTCGTTCCTGTCCAAACCACGTTGCTTCTCTTGTATTTTTGCCCTTTCGTCTCAATTTCGTTCAGTCAAAGGCATTTGACCGTCAGAGCGACATTTTTCTGGACCATTTTGCCCCTCCTTCCAACTTCCGTTAAGAATCAAAGAAAAAACAATGTGCGCTTACATGTGGGACCCAACTAAATGCAAAATAAAAAATAAATAGAAAAACACACACTCTCTCTCCCTCCCCAAACACCTCACTTTCCCTATCCTGGTGTCGCCGCACCCATGTCGCCGGTGTCGCATGACCTACCGTCAGCGCCCCCCACTACCACCTCCCTCTCCCACCCCAGACACCGCCTGGCTCTGCCGACCGGCGCGCTGATGGACTGCATGGCGGGGGCAGCTGACCTCTCGCCAACGGGCGCCTCCTATGAGCACATGCTGGACCTCGAGGCCATGATGTTTGTCCATGATGGATGTGGTAGAGGAAGCACCACCGCAAGGCATGTAGGAGGTCTCGATCTGACACATCACTAGAGGTTGTTGGCGGGAGGTTTGGATGGAGTGCCCGAGATTCGACGCAGATGGCCAGAGCTATCGGGACAAGGTGGGTCCAGGGACGGGCGGCGGCGCGATGCAGGGAGGCCAGGATCAGTGTGGGGCATGGGGGCGCGGCGGAGACGGCAGATCTAGCCGCGGGAGGCTCGGGCGGGACCGAATCTAGCCGGGATGGAGGTTGGGGAGGCACTACCGACCGATGGTGGGCAGACGAGCAACAAATTCTTGTCCCGTGTCTCGAGGTCGGGAAGGCACCGACGTGGGTGACCGGCTGTGGAGTGAGCGAGGGAGCCAGGCCGGAGCTAGGGGAGGAAGAAGATAGGAAGGGGGATGGGGGCGTGGGTCCCACAGGGAAGAGAGAGAGAGGGAATGATTATTTTTCTCTTGCATTTAATTGGGTCCCACATGTAAGTGTAACATTGTTTTTTCTTTGATTTTTAACTGGAGTTGTAAGGAGGGGCAAAATGGTCCAGAAAAATGTCTCTCTAACAGTCAAACGCCTTTGACTAGATGGAATTGAGATGGAAGGGCAAAAACACAAGAGAATCAAAGTGGTTTGGGCAGGAACGAGTATTTTCGAAATGTAGGGGTAAACCTGTCGAGTGTGACCCAACTAGGGGCATAACATCAATTATCCCAAGTAAAATACTGGAGCAAAGACCCACTGAAAGGGGTGCCCCTGCTGCCCACTAGGCACCAGAGCACACCACCCCCTATGGCGCGTCCTGGTGGGTAGTGGGGCCCACAAGGCTCTGCTAACCCTAATCTGGATACTATAAATTCCTTTCCTGAGAAAAAATATGAGAGAAAGTTTCATCGCGTTTCATGATACCGAGCCACCGCCACCTCCTGTTCTTCATCGGGAGGCCAGATCTGGAGTCCGTTCGGGGCTCCGAAGAGGGAGATCTTCCGTATTCGTCATCATCAACCATCCTCCATCACCAATTTCATGATGCTCACTGCCGGGAGTGAGTAATTTTTTCGTAGTTTGCTGGACGGTGATGGGTTGGGTGAGATTTATCATGAATCGGGTTAGTTTTGTTAGGGCTTGATCACTAGTATCCACTATGTTTTGAGATTGATGTTGCTATGACTCTGCTATGCTTAATGCTTGTCATAGGGCCCGAGTGCCATGATTTCAGATCTGAACCGTTTATTTTTTCACAAATATATTTGTGTTCTTGATCCTACTATGCAAGTTATATGCACCTGTTACGAGTTATGATCTGCATACCCCACAGTGACAATAATTGGGATTCTTTTTGGTGATTACCGTAGTTTGAGGAGTTCATGTATTCACCATGTGTTAATACTTTGGTCCGGTTATGTATTAAAAGGAGGCCTTAATATCCCTTAGTTTCCTTATGGACCCCACTACCATGGGAGGGTAGGACAAAACATGCTATGCAAGTTCTTTTCCATAAGCACGTATGACTATATACGGAATACATGCCTACATTACATTGATGAATTGGAGCTAGTTCTGTGTTGCAGTAGGTTATAACTGTTATACGATGAATGTCATCCAACATATTTATCCATCACCAATCCAATGCCTACAAGCTTTTCATATATTGATCTTTGCTAAGTTACTACTGTTGCCATTACTGTCACAATTGCTACAAAACTACTATTACTGTTGTTACCGTTACTATTGCTATTGTTACTACTGCTATCAAATTATCATACTACTGTGCTACTGATCACTCAGCTAGAGATATTTGAGGCTCCTTTGATACAAAGGAATTTCATAGGATTTTTATAGGATTTGGATCCTTAGGATTTTTTCCTATGATGGTCGTTTGATTTGTAGGATTGGAATCCTTAGGATTTTTTCCATAGGATTCATTTGTACTACATTTTGAAGAAAACTTTACATCCACTCAAACTTCTTTGTAGAATTCCTTTGTTTTTCCTATTCTATTAAGGGTCTCTTCTTACGAGTGTCGGACAGGATTATGAAACGTCGGACCGTCATAACATCGTCGTACACGACAACTATCGCACACGCTAATCTATGGTGCAATGTTTACGATGCATACTTCATCAGAAACAATTCATGGTTGCGAATTGTGTACAATAAGGAAACTAACACAAACATTTAGTTTGCCAGCACCGTTTGTGATATTGTCTGACATCGCACACGCTTTGCAAACAACAAGTGTGTGCATGCTTGCACACGTTTCCTCTCTGTGAACCATCTCTGATTATGGTGCATATCGCAAATGTTTGTGTTTTACCAACCTGTGTGCCGTAACAACCTGGAGAGCGTAATTTCACCATAATTTAATTGCTGCTTTTCCAAATTGTACCAGTTTTGGATTTGAATTTGAATGTATGCTACAGCTTTATTCATATCCATCAGGTTCAAACAACCAATGCATTATTCGATTCATAGGTACATATGTTCAAGAATTACATAAGAACCAAATAAAGAATGATGTACCACAATTGTATACTTGTACTATTAAAGACGGTAAAGAAAGAGGCGAAATATATTTTGGTTGCTGAAAAAGGTGAAGCGGAATGCCCATATTGTGCCCTCCTCCATGCAGAAGGCACGCACGACTCTAGTCCAACCCCTTGCGATGGCCGACCGCCCATCCTTCACGGTCTTCGTGAAAATATCTAGATAATCATCGTGTTCTGGTAGAAATACTTTAACCTTTGCATGCCCACCAATCATGTAGTTTGAGAGGTAATCTTGAGTAAACTGCTTTGGCAACCACTACAAAGGAAAAAGATTCAGACATTGTCATCTAACACAACTCATTATGGGCAGTAAAAAGAAGGCTGCAGAGTTCTTACTTATCCTGCAGTTCGCTGTTGTCTTGGATAAAGTGTAAACAAATAGTTTAATTGCCATTATTGGACCCATTTACTAACAATCTTTATCAACTTCCTCACTTGATGTTGGTTCATCGATATCTCATTGCCCCATACGCATAAAGGGTCAAAACGCGGATCTTTACCAATGACATATGTACCTAAAAGCACCAAGTTAATATTAGAACCTAAACAACAATTGCACAATGATGTAGTACAACACTGTTTTATAATAGGTCTATATAAATCCGTATGTGGTAGTCCATTTGAAATATCTAAAAAGACAAATATTTAGGAACGGAGGGAGTATCTTATAACATCCAATATACTCACATATTAGATGAATTAACATCTTATATTATGGGCCGGAAGGAGTTTAGTTCATTCTTAAAAATTATCTGTTGCTGTATCCACAGGTTAGAGTTAGTTTGAGCTAGTTCGGACTCAAATAGCCCTAAATTATATCTAAACATGAGGGCTAGTTTGAGCTAGTTGCATCTATAACCCACCCAAAAAAACTAGTATCCAACCCAAGAGGTGCTAATTGGAGCTAGTTCTCCTAGTGCATTTATTGTCAATCTAACCCTGCCATCCAAACAACTCTTTGGATGGAGTTAGTTCAGGGTTAGTAACGAGCTAGAAACTAACTCTAACCTCTAGCTAAGTTGAGTATCCAAACAGGGTTGTGTTGTTGCTATTGCTGCTGCTCCTCTTCTACGTATATCTAGACATCATTAGAACATTAATGTAACACTCTTCGTTGTTGCTATGTAGCCTAGGATTGCATATTTAGACATTAAGTACAGTGCATGTTGCTATGTAGCCTCAGATATATTACATATGGCCCTAGTTAACCTAAGGAAAAATGGGTTGCAGATATATTCAGTTAAAAGTCTGATTCACCAATTAGTCCCTTATCAGCCGCCGTCCTATATGGTACCAGCTACCGTTATCCTGAATAGTGAGCAAATATAAGCCATGGGATGAAGCTAACCTCGATGGAAAACAGTAGTCGTTCCCAAAATTATCCTGTGTAGGTACATCAAGAAGCATGTTAAGCACAACAGGCTAAACATCAACCAAAATTACACATGGCAGACAAAATAATCTCCAAAAGATAGCTTCAGTGTGCAGGTTTAAGCATGCTAGTAAAGCAAAACAAGTGGAAAGGTGTGCTAACTGCAATAGACCAAACATTTAACAACAAGCAAACATGGTCATTCAAACTGGTATTGTGCCGGTCTAAGTACAGTGGTTAAGGTTAAATAAAAATGGAAAGGCGTGTTAACTATAAGATGCAGCAACCAAATGTAGTCATTCATAGTGGTATTGTTGAAACTGTTACTGATGAAATTGAACTGCACAGTTCATACTTGCACATATAGAACATCATGTTGTGAATAACTGGAATAAACAAGGCATACTATGAACAACCAAAGATAGCATGTGAAACTGAACATATGCTAACTACAAACAACCGAACAATCAAAAAACTTTAAAATAGGCATATGCTAGCTGTAACAGGCTTATCAGCAAGCAAATATATGCATTCCTATTGGTATGTTTAAAACTGGATTGATGAAATGTACTGCACAGTAAATAATTGCACATATAGAGCATCACATTGTGAACAACTAAAATAAACAAGGCATACTGCAAACAACCAGATATAGCAATTAAAACTGGACATATTCTCACTACACTACAAAAGGGACTCGACAAAAAAACATGGGTTTCCCCTATGAAGAGGCATGACAAAACAAATCATGGGTTTCCTCACTTGTCACGGATGGGCTCGTTCCTGTGGGAAGAGCACGAACCCTGGATGTGCTCCATGTTGTCGCAGATGGGCTCCTTCCCTTGGAAGAGCACAGCTGTAGGGTGCCCTCCCTGATGTCGTAGACGAGCACTTTCCCCTTGGAAGATCAGATGGGCTCTTTTCCCTTGGAAGAGCTGGAGAGGGTGCCCTCCTCGTGGTCGCCGTCGATGAGATCTGACTTGGAAGTTGTGGATCCCGAGCCAGCGCCGCAGAACGCGTCCTTCAGAAATGACAAAAGGGGCTCGATGGCGATGTAGAATGGCAAATTGTTGATAGCAAGCTAGAGGAGATCAGCGGCGGGGCCATGGATGAGATCGACGGCGGTTGAACCCGAGGGGTTGGGGGTGGGCCACTTAACTTGTGACACAACCCGCCTCAGGGCATCGCTGTCGATGACCTCGATGTCATAGCCGGCGGACGAGACATGCCCACATACTATATCCCGCTGCTTGAGTGCCTGCCGCCAGGAATGGTCGTCAGCTTCCTCGGCGACGTCGGGCGAAGAGACGGCTATACACCTCTTTTGGGCGAGTCGCTCCTCGAGCTCCACAGGAAGCGTAGCCGGTCTTAGGTTGCGACGATCTGGGGTGGGGGATGGGGATGGGGATCTGTGGGAAAGGGGGCATTTGGCAGGCGTTATCTAAGAAACTCAGGGCGGCCTGGGTATGGAGATCGATGGGTAAGCTGCATGGGCAAACCGGCAGATGTTGACAATGGAGGCCTTGCGGCGGTTGCGGGGACTTTGCTAGGGTTTCGAGCGAGGGAGGGTGTATGTGTGTGTCAGTACTACAGGATGCTGCTAACACGACATTATGATCAGAGACCCTTCAAGAAACTATGTGCGATGCAATAATCGCAAACGGTGTTGTATGAAAACAGTCAGAAATGTGTAAAACGTTTGCGATGTCGGATGCATCAAACACGATTTAGGTTTTAGTTGAGTGTGAGATGAAGGGCATACAGTTCAGTTCAAATAAACTGTTTGCGATGAGGAGGAACAAAAGAAACGGGCAGCCAGATGAAGGCGTGTGTGATACACATCATACGGTTCACTCAGATGAACTGTTTGTGATTAGGCAACACAAAAGAAACGGCCAGCCCGATCAAGGTGTGTGCGATGTACAACATACGGTTCACTCGGATGAACTGTTTGTGATTAGGCAAGAGAACAGAAACGGTTCAATATAACAAGATGTGTGTGATACGTGGCAAACAGGTGTGTAATCAGAAATGTGTGCGAAGACCAATAATAACGCAGACGATTGCTTCTAATAAGACGTATCTGATATGCTCTGTCTACAGGACATCTATTGGCCATTGTGGGACGGGCGGTCATCCGGATACGCCATAAGGATGTGAAAAGGCATTCCTATCAGCATGGACTAGTTGTTCCACCAGTAGCTCATGTTAGAAAACTATCAAGTTAAGTGTGCTCAGGCTGGAGCAGCCATCGGATGGGTGTCTGGATGGGAAGTTGTGTCGATGTTTAATTAGGTGATTAATACGTCTCCGTCGTATCTATAATTTTTGATTGTTCCATGCCAATATTCTACATCTTTCATATACTTTTGGCAACTTTTTATACTATTTTTGGGACTAACATATTGATCCAGTGCCAGTTCCTGTTTGTTGCATGTTTTTTGTTTCGCAGAAAATCCATATCAAGCGGAGTCCAAACGGGATAAAAACTGATGGAGATTTTTTTTGGAATATATGTGATTTTGGGGAAGAAGAATCAACGCGAGACGATGCCCGAGGGGGCCACGAGGCAGGGGGCGCGCCCGAGGGGGTCAGGCGCGCCTTGGGCCCTCGTGGCCACCCCTCAAGGCGGTTGGTGCCCTTCTTTCGCCGCAAGAAAGCCAATACCCAGATACAAATTGTGTTAAAATATCAGCCCAATCGGAGTTACGGATCTCCGGGAATATAAGAAATGGTGAAAGGCCAGAATCTGGAACGCATAAATAGAGAGAGACAGAGAGACATATCCAATCTCGGAGGGGCTCTCGCCCCTCCGCCGCCATGGAGGCTATGGACCAGAGGGGAAACCCTTCTCCCATCTAGGGAGAAGGTCAAGTAAGGAGAAGAAGGGGGCTCTCTCCCCCTCTCTCCCGATGGCGCCGGAACACTGCCGGGGCCATCATCGTGTGACGACGATCTACACCAACACATCTGTCATCTTCACCAACATCTTCATCACCTTCCCCCATCTATCTACAGCGGTACACTCTCCCGCAACCCATTGTACCCTCTACTTGAACATGGTGCTTTATGATTCATATTATTATCCAATGATGTGTTACCATCCTATGATGTTTGAGTAGATTTTCGTTGTCCTATCGGTAATTGGTGAATTGCTATGATTGGTTTAATTTGCTTGTGGTTATGTTGTTGTCCTTTGGTTCCCATCATATGAGCGTGCACGTGGATCACACCATAGGGTTAGTTGTATGTTGATAGGGCTATGTATTGGAGGGCAAGAGTGACAGAAGCTTCAACCTAGCATAGAAATTGATGCATACAGGATTGAAGGGGGACCAATAAATCTTAATGCTATGGTTGGGTTTTACCTTAATGAACATTAGTAGTTGTGGATGCTTGCTAATAGTTCCAATCATAAGTGCATAGAATTCCAAGTCAGGGATGACATGCTAGCAGTGGCCTCTCCCGCATAAAACTTGCTATCGGTCTAGTAAAGTAGTCAATTGCTTAGGGACAATTTCGCAACTCCTACCACCACTTTTCCACACTCGCTATACTAACTTTATAGCTTCTTTGCCTAAAACAGCCCCTAGTTTTTATCTACGTGCTCTTTATATTCTTGCAAACCTATCCCATTTCACCTACAAAGTACCTCTAGTTCCATACTTTTTCTAGGTAAAGAGAACGTTAAGCATGCGTAGAGTTGTATCGGTGGTCGATAGAACTTGAGGGAATATTTGTTCTAGCTTTAGCTCTTCCTTGGGTTCGACACTCTTACTTATCGAAAGAGGCTACAATTGATCCCCTATACTTGTGGGTTATCAAGACCTTTTTCTAGCGCCGTTGCCGAGGAGTTATAGCGTGGGGTGAATATTCTCGTGTGTTCTTGTTTGCTTTATCACTAAGTAATTTTTATTTGTTGTTCTAAGTTGTTCTCTATCTTTAGTTATGGATATGGAACACGAAATACCAAAAAAAAAATTAGGTTTACTTGCTACTCATGGAGATGGGGAACCTCCTAAAACCCTCGATGCTCATTATGTGAAAGATATTATGCACTATTTTAATAATCCTGTGAAAACCCTATTCAATTATATAATGGGAGACATGTTGGATCAACGTGAATACTTTAGGGATTATCGCTTTACTCAAAAAGGGAAACTATTATGGGATCAAATTTATATGTTGCAATTGTATGCTCGGCACCTATGCTTGAGATATGATTATACTTGTTACTCTAGGGTGAAGGCTCCACACCTTCCCTTTTCATGCGAATTTAATAATAATGAAACCTTAGCTTCTTATGCTAATGGTATATATGATTACTATGATGTGGAACAAATAGAAGAATTTGTTGCTTTCAAGGGTGCTTGTGAAATTGAATCTTTGTTTAAAGAGTTTGAAGATTTTGATGATTCGGTTTATAGACCTGAAAATTTAGCTATCCTTAAATATTCCTATGAGAATTATAAATACAATTATGATATTGCTGAATTTATTGAGAAAGTCTCCACTGTCCGATAAGAGATTAATATTTGCAGGAGTCTATGGAAGAAGAAATTCATGAAATTGTGAGCTCATTGGATGAAAAAGATGATGAGGAGAGCGAAGAACAAAAGGAGGAAGATCAGATTAGCTACCCGTGCCCACCTTCTAATGAGAGTAACTCTCCAACTCATACATTATTTAATTTCCCTTCGAATGTACTGAAGGACGAATGCTATGATGATTGTTATGATCCTGTTGATTCTTTTGAAATATCCCTTTTTGATGATGCTTTCTATGCTTGTGGACAAGATGCCAATATGAATTATGCTTATGGAGATGAACTTGCTATAGTTCCTTATATTAAACATGAATTTGTTGCTACTGCACCCACGCATGATAGTGGGCAGAGGCCCTCAGCGCCGTACTTGCACCAGAGGCCGGCGCGTCGTACTTGCACCGGATGCCCACCATGCCGTTCGCATGGGTTCCGCCATTCGCCTTGTCTGTGACCCATTGGATGCCAACGCGCTAGTCCCTAGGCTCAACTGCCTCCTTGGCCCAGGTGTCCACCTGGGCGCAGTAGAGGAACATGGCCGTCGCATCCTCGAGCTGGTGATCTCCGATGAAATAGCCAACTTGGAGCTCGAGATCGCACTCCAGATGTACCGCGAGCGTGTCGACCGCTTGGACGAACGCCTGCACGAGTTCAGGCAAAGCCAAGAGCTACCCTAGGCAAGGGCTGCTGGTCATGGTCCCATGGACGCGTTTTATTTTGAAAAGTCGTTTCGACGTGGATAGCTATGTATTCACAACAATCATAATATTGCTCTATTTATTGCTCTGTTTCAATGTGTGTACTCTGTTTTCCATTCTTATATGTTCTGTTTCAATGTGTGTATATACGCTTTCCATTCTGTATATGTGGATGATAACAGCTAGATTCAAATTAGTATACAAAAACAGATAGAAAATGGAATTCATAATATATATATATATATTAATTGTTCATTAGATCATCACAGAATATATATATATATATAATATCATCACATATATGTGATGATACTTAACTAGTAGGTACAATGCATAAAATTGAAAACGATCAATACTAAAACTAATAATCCCTCCTAGGCCAGTATTCCGGCGGACCCTCGCCAGCAGCTCCCTGGTGCGCAGCGTCTTCCCAGTGCGGAGGCAGTACTCCGACACCTCCGCATCGCAGCGCTTGACGTGCCAGTCTGCCTCTTGCTAGTGGACGCGTGCGACCGATCTTGCCATTTCGTTGGGCGCCCACCGGAGCTCCTCGTCGGTGCCACGCTGGATCTTATCCGCCCACCTCCACGCAGCGACGAGGCACCGAGCGCCTATGACCTTCCCTGCGAAGTACCCGTCTTCGTACACCTCCTCATCACGACGACGCACCCGCCCCCAAAGCTCTGCCGCCTCCTTTTTCCAGGCGGCATCACGGGCTTCACAGGCCGCTTGGTATATGGCTTCCTCCTCTGCCATCTCCTTCTTGAACGCTACTTGCTTGGCTTTCTCAGCCGGCGACAGCGACTTCCATAGACAAAGATTGTACTGGCCCCAAAACCAATCCAAACTTGGGGGGTCCGGCGCAACCTCGTCAGGCAGCGCGTAGGGGTCCTCGTCGCTGCTAATCGAGTGAGCGTCCTCGAGGGGCGACAACTCCTCGTCGGCGCGTGGGCAGACCGGCAGCGCCATGGCAGAGATTTGAGAGAGAGAGAGGGCGAGCGAGGGGAGGATGTAGATGAGAATGCAGGCGGGACGACGTGAGCAAGGTAGTATTTATTGGCGGCCGGAATATAGATCGATGGGGACAGTACAAAGGCCGGTCGCCAAAATTTATGAGTACTGTAGTTTTAATTACACACGATTCCCACAGCGAAATCCGTGTGTGAACATAATAGCCAAAATTCGTGTGTGAACATAATAGCTGATGGTTTCCAATGCAGAACCGTGTCTGACTAATGATCCCTGCCATTCACCTACCAAACCTCGAGCCACGAGATAGACTGCCAATCGTGTGGGGGCCGGTTGTCTTGCCAGATCTTTACATTTTCTTTTATGAACACCAGATATTTACATCGTCTGATGATTTTTTAACTCGCACACAAGTACACAAAAAATGATTTTTCAAACCGTTTGGGTTAGGCGTTGCATGTAGATGTAGTTCAAATTTGAATTACAGTCATTAAATGGTTAGGAAATCACTTAAATGTCTTTAAAAGGTCAAATGACCCCTGAAAATTTCCAAATTTTCACATGACAGTTGTATTAGTGCACGTTAAACATAGGAAAAAATTGAAGGTCGTAAGGGGAAGCTATCTCCCGTTCGTCACCAAACATGCATTGTTCCCTATCGGAACCACGAACCTTCTAGTGAGTTGCTCCGGTTTGTGAGGGGTGTGTGTCCAAACTTTCGTCAAATAGGCCAATTTTTTTACCACATCATCTTGGTGGCATGAAATTAATTCAAGCAAGGTTTCATGTTTTTGCAATCATTTTTAATTTTTTGGAATTAAAATGACATGGCATGCACTCCATGCATCTGCCCATGCCTTGACACCAATATGTTTGAAATTTCCTTATAATTTACTTCACATGTAATTAATTCACACACAAGTACACAAAAATATGATTTTTCAAACCATTTTGGTTAGGTGTTGCATGTAGAAGTAGTTCAAATTTGAATTATGGTCATTAAATGGTTAGAAAATCACTTAAATGTCTTTAGAAGGTCAAATGACCCCTGAAATTTACCAAATTTTCACATGATAGTTGCACGTTAAACGTAGGAAAAAATTTGAAGACCGTAAGAGGAAGCTATCTCCCGTTCGTCATCAAACATGCATTGTTCCCTCTCGGAACCACGAACCTTCTAGCGAGTTGCTCCGGTTTGTGACGGGCGTGTGTCCAAACGTTCGTCAAACACGCAAATTTCTTTACCACATCATCTTGGTGGCATGACATTACATCAACCAAGGTTTCATGTGTTTCTGATCATTTTTCTATTTTTTTAATTAAAATGCCATGTCACTCCATGCATACGTATGCATGTGTCCATGTCGTGAGACCAATATGTTTGAAATTTCTTTCTAATTTACCGCACATGGAATTAACTCGCACACAAGTACACATATATGATTTTTCAAACCATTTTGGTTAGGCGTTGCATGTAGATGTAGTTCAAATTTGAATTACGGTCATTAAATGGTTGGAAAATCACTTAAATATCTTTAAAAGGTCAAATGACCCCTAGAATTTTCCAAAATTTCACATTACAGTTGTAGTAGTGCACGTTAGACGTACAAAAAGTTTGAAGGTCGTAAGAGGAAGCTATCTCCTGTTCGTCATCAAACATGCATTGTTCCCTCTCGGAACCACGAACCTTCTAGCGAGTTGCTCCGGTTCGTGAGGGGTGTGTGTCCAAACTTTGGTCAAACATGCCAATTTCTTTACCACATCATCTTGGTGGCATGACATTACATCAACCGAGGTTTCATGTGTTTTTGATTTTTTTGGAATTAAAATGCCATGCCCCTCCATGCATATGTATCCATGTCGTGATACAAATATGTTTGAAAATTCCTTCTAGTTTACTGCACATGGAATTAACTCGCACACAAGTATGCAAATATGATTTTTCAAACTGTTTTGGTTAGGCGTTGCATGTAGATGTAGTTCAAATTTGAATTACGGTCATTAAATGGCTAGAAAATCACTTAAATGTCTTTAAAAGGTCAAATAACCCCTAGAATTTTCAAAAATTTCACATTATAGTTGTAGTAGTGCACGTTAGACGTAGAAAAAAAATTGAAGGCCGTAAGAGGAAGCTATCTCCCGTTCGTCATCAAACATGCATTGTTCCCTCTCGGAACCACGAGCCTTCTAGTGAGTTGCTCCGGTTTGTGAGGGGTGTGCGTGCAAACTTTGGTCAAACATGCCAATTTTTACCACATCATCTTGGTGGCATGACATTACATCAACCAAGGTTTCATGTGTTTCTGATTTTTTTTATTTTTTGGAATTAAAATGCCATGTCACTCCATGCTTAATTGTGTCATAGTTGTTAGACCAATATGTTTGAAAATTCCGTCCAATTTACTGCACATGAAATTAAATCGCACACAAGTACATGAAATATGAGTTTTCAACCCGTTATGGTAGTTGTTGCATGTACATGTAGTTCAAATTTCAATTACGGTCATTAAATGGCTAGAAAATCACTTAAATGTCTTAGAAGGTCAAATGACCCCTGAAATTTTCCCAAATTTGACATGACAGTTGTATTAGTACTACAAAATTTCTCGTTCATTTAAAACACCATCCGTTGGCACCTTATTCCAAATTCGTCCTTCACAGCTAATAAAAATATCTACAACATCACACAAAATTGTTTTCTAGGAACTGTTTGCGATGAAAATATCTCGATCTATTTAAGTCTCCCTCCTTAAGCTTCGCTGGCTCGTCTGCTCTAGTGCCGGCAACCCCCGAATCCATGCATCCCAATCCCCATTCCCGCACCCCCTTCTTGCAAAGATGACGTCGTGGAAACGCTTCGTGAAGGCCCGTACGATGCCCCCCGAGCGCCATCGCCTGCGCCGAGA
>NC_053025.1:549067390-549158503 GCF_003073215.2 Triticum urartu | reverse complement strand
GATTAATGTCGAATGTTAGATGAATTAGATAGAAAAGTTAAATATATAGTAATGTCAATTGTTAGAGATGAATATAGTTAGATATATTAATGTCAAATGTTAGATGAATATATATTTGGCTAGATATTAATTAATGTTAGATAGTAATAGGTGTTTAATGTTTCACCTATATGAACATAGGAAATGTCATCTGACGACGAAAAAGATTTCATTATGTGCGAACCCTGTGAAGACCAGCGCGGCCTGTGCGACAGAAATTTCCTTGTTGATGGTAGGCGCTTCGGCATCAAGCTAGATGAGACATTCGAAGTTGATACAGTAAGTCACTTTGTCAATTATTATTTGAATGCAAAACTTATGCTTCATTTTCTTCAACTTATAATTTTAAATTTTCACTATTCTACTAGCGCATCCCCTGCCATGCAAGAATTTTTGTCTTAGATAAGATAGGTTTTAGTGCTATAGATGATACGGAGGTAAAGAGAGTTTACTTGAAGACGGAGCATGGGTATACTTTCAACGTCAAATTATATAATGGATACACATACACCCATTTTGAATGCAAAACTTGGCAAGCACTATGCAAGGCTTATGCATTTGAGCCTGGTATGGTTGTCACCTTTGATATTCGTCCAGAAGATGATATTGAAGGTAATATAGACATCTGGGTCGATGTGCAAATGCCTCCAGTTCTACCATTATGTGAGTTTTTCTCAACCATGCATGCATATGTTTATGTCTTTGATACAGTTTATTCAAAAATAGTTGACAACTAAATTGTATTGTCAGCTTATTTCGGTTCAAGCAAACATGTCCGGCGCTTGGTAGATAGGACCTACTACTGCCCCGGGGCTCAACTAAACTGCGAGGAGATAAGTCATTATGTTTCATGGCTTGAGGATCTTAATACTGTCAAGACAATTTTTTTCCTAAACTTAGAAATGTTAGTACTCAAAACGTGCGACCAATGGTGATCGTATTGAACTACGGTCACATCTATAATCGAAAGATGGTAAGATTTTAACTATTTGTCCTTAATTAGTGCATCTTTTGCATACATTATTTTTGAAGCTAAACTTTCATTGCTTAGTATATTAATTACTATACGATGTTCTTCAACAGGGACTTCCGATGACAGTTGTGCCTCAGTGGATCGAGACTAAAGGTGACATGTCAATGGTTAGCTTACGGCCAAGATATCCTACATTGCACATGAGTGCATTCAGGATTTTTAAAAGCAAAGAATGCTTAATAGTGAAAGATTGGAGCAAAATTGTTAACGATCGCAGAGAAGTACTAGGGGGCAGCAAGGAGAAGCGCAACCCAAGATTAGGAGACTGATTCATCTGCATGCTCTAGTATGATGAATCAGGAGAGCTATACATGTTCTATGCTATTCTACCTGAGAGGGAGCAGCACTAGTTCATGCTCTTAATTAGTGTCTCATGTCCGTGTCCTGAACTTCGATGTTGGTGATGATTATGTTGAACTCGATGATATCTTTGCTTCTGTTACAAAGTGAATGTTTCCTCTTTAAGCTAGCGAGTGTTGGTGATGATTAGATAGCTAGCGGTAATGACTATGATGATTAAATAGTGGTAATTAGACGACTACGATGATTTTTAGCTAGCTAGAGTTTATTTATTTATTAATATGCGATGATGATGATGATGATGATGATGACGACTACAACTCATTATAACGTAAAACAATCCTAAATTAAATTGATAACACAAATTTAATTGAAAAATACAAAATAAAACAAAAACCCACAAACATTTAGTACCGGTTGGTGTTACCAACCAGTACTAAAGGGCTCCCGGCCCCCGGAGCTGGCTCGTGCCACGTGGTTTCCCTTTAGCACCGGTTCATGCTGAACTGGTACTAAAGGGGGGGGGGCTTTAGTGACCACACTTTAGTGCCGGTTATGGAACCGGCACTAAAGGGACTTATGAACCGGTGCTATTGCCCGGTTCTGCACTAGTGTCATGTGCATTTCATCTGCATGTTTTTCAAAAAACATGCATCTGTTCGAGTCTGCCAGTTCTCTTTGGTGTCCGTTTTGAGCCCAGACACACTCGCACGCGCCCGTGGCACCTCTGAAATATTATTTTATAAGTGGGATTAAAATGTTCTCAGAATGGGTTGGAAGTTGGCGTGTGGTCTGCTACCTCTTGAGCACTTGCGTTGGTTTTCCCTTGAAGAGGAAAGGGTGATGCGGCAGAGTAGCGTAAGTATTTCCCTCAGTTTTTGAGAACCAAGGTATCAATCTAGTAGGAGGCCACGCACGAGTCCCTCGCACCTACAAAAACAAATAAATCCTCGCAACCAATGCGATAAGGGGCTGTCAATCCCTACACGGTCACTTACGAGAGTGAGATCTGATAGATATGATAAGATAATATTTTTGGTATTTTTATGATAAAGATGCAAAGTAAAATAAAAGGCAATAAAAATAACTAAGTGTTGCAAGATTAATATGATGGAAGATAGACCTGGGGGCCATAGGTTTCACTAGTGGCTTCTCTCAAGAGCATAAGTATTCACGGTGGGTAAACAAATTACTGTTGAGCAATTGACAGAATTGAGCATAGTTATGAGAATATCTAGGTATGGTCATGTATATAGGCATCACGTCCGAGACAAGTAGACCGACTCCTACTGATATGTCTCCAACGTATCTATAATTTTTGATTGCTCCATGCTATATTATCTACTGTTTTGGATGTTTATGGGCTTTATTATAAACTTTTATATCATTTTTGGGACTAACCTATTAACCCAGAGCCCAGTGCCAGTTTCTATTTTTACCTTGTTTTAGGGTTTCGAAGAAAAGGAAAATCAAACGGAGTCCAATTGATCTGAAACTTCAAGGAACTTATTTTTGGACCAGAAGAAGTCCAGAAGACTTGGAGTGCACGTCAGGGGACCTTCGAGGAGGCCACGAGGTAGGGGGCACGCCCACCCCCTAGGGCGCGCCCTCCGCCCTCGTGGGCCCCTCATGGCCCCCCTGACGTACTTCTTCTGCCTATATATCTCCATATACCCTAAAAACATCCGAGAGCACAATAGATCGGGAGTTCCGCCGCTAGAAGCCTCTGTAGCCACCGAAAGCCAATCTAGACCCGTTCTGGCACCCTGCCAGAGGGGGTAATCCCTCTCCGGTGGCCATCTTCATCATCCCGGTGCTCTCCATGACGAGGAGGGAGTAGTTCTCCCTCGGGGCTAAGGGTATGTACCAGTAGCTATGTGTTTGATCTCTCTCTCTCTCTCTCGTGTTCTTAAGATGACACGATCTTGATGTATCGCGAGCTTTGCTATTATATTTGGATCCTATGATGTTTCTTCCCCCTCTACTCTCTTGTCATGAATTGAGTTTCCCCTTTGAAGTACTCTTATCGGATTGAGTCTTTAAAGATTTGAGAACACTTGATGTATGTCTTGTTGTGCGTATCTGTGGTGACAATGGGATACCACGTGATTCACTTGATGTATGTTTTGGTGATCAACTTGCGGGTTTCGCCCATGAACCTATGCATAGGGGTCGGCACCTGTTTTCATCGTGATTCTCCGGTAGAACTTTGGGGCACTCTTTGAGGTCCTATGTGTTGGTTGAATAGATGAATCTGAGATTGTGTGATGCATATCGTATAATCATACCCACGGATGCTTGAGGTGACATTGGAGTATCTAGGTGACATTAGGGTTTTGGTTGATTTGTATCTTAAGGTATTATTCTAGTACGAACTCTAGGGCTGTTTGTGACACTTATAGGAATAGCCCAATGGATTGATTGGAAAGAATAACTTTGAGGTGGTTTCGTACCCTACCATAATATCTTCGTTCGTTCTCCGCTATTAGTGACTTTGGAGTTACTCTTTGTTGCATGTTGAGGGATAGTTATGTGATCCAATTATGTTAGTATTGTTGAGGGAACTTGCACTAGCGAAAGTATGAACCCTTGGCCTTATTTCCTATCATTGCAATACCATTTATGCTCACTTTTATCATTAGTTATCTTGTTGTTTTTATAATTTCAGATTACAAAAACTATTATCTACTATCCATATACCACTTGTATCACCATCTCGTCGCCGAACTAGTGCACCTATACAATTTACCACTGTATTGGGTGTGTTGGGGACACAAGAGACTCTTTGTTATTTGGTTGCAGGTTTGCTTGAGAGAGACCATCTTCATCCTACGCCTCCTACGGATTGATAATCCTTAGGTCATCCACTTGAGGGAAATTTGCTACTGTCCTATAAACCTCTGCACTTGGAGGCCCAACAACGTCTACAAGAAGAAGGTTGTGTAGTAGACAACAAGCTCTTTTCTGGCGCCATTGCCGGGGAGGTTAGCGCTTGAAGGTATATCTTTAGATCTTGCAATCGAGTCTTTTAGTTTATTGTTTTATCACTAGTTTAGTTTATAAAAGAAAATTAAAAAAATGGAATTAAGTTTGTCTGATACGCTTCACCTTTTTAATATCTTTCGTGAGTATGATGGAAAGGATAATTGTGCTCAAGTGCTAGAAGAAGAAATCTATAAAATGTTTGGCACTAAATATTTGAATGATGAGCATGATTGCAATGTTGTTAGTATGAATTCCTTGAATATCCATGATGCTAATGATATGCAAAGCCACAAGCTTGGGGAAGCTATGTTTGATGAAGATGATATCTTTTGTCCCCCAAGTTTTGATGAGCAAATTTACTATGATGAAAGCATGCCTCCTATCTATGATGATTTTTGTGATGACACGTATGCTTTAAAGAATAATGATAACCATGAAACTTGTCATCTTGATCTTAATTTTCAATCACATGATATATTTTGTTGAGTATTTGCTCCCACTATTATTCATGAGAAGAATTTTGCTTATGTGGAGAGTAAAATTTTCTATGCTTGTAGACCATGAAAAGAATGCTTTATGTGATAGTTATATTGTTGAATTCATTCATGATGCTACTGAAAATTACTATGAGGGAGGAACATATGCTTGTAGGAATTGCAATAATATCAAGTTTCCTCTCTATGTGCTTAAAATTTTGAAGTTATGCTTGTTTTACCTTCCTATGCAAGTTGATTCTTGTTCCCACAAGTAGTTTGCTCACAAAATCCCTATGCATAGGAAGTGGGTTAGACTTAAATGTGTTAGCAATATGCTTCATGATTCTCTCTTTATGTTTCAATTCTTATCTTTTATGTGAGCATCTTTGAAATCATCGTGCCTAGCTAGGGGCATTAAATGATAGCGCTTGTTGGGAGGCAACCCAATTTTATTTTTGTCCCTTACTTTTTACTCCTGCTTAGTAATAAATAAGTCATCTAGCCTCTGTTTAGATGTGGTTTTATGTGTTTTAATTAGTGTTTGTGCCAAGTAGAACCGTTGGGAAGACTTGGGGAAAGTCTTGTTGATCGTGCTGTCAAAAACAGAAACTTTAGCGCTCACGGAGAATTGCTGCCATTTTTTTTATTGAAGATGCTATTTAGTTAATTCATTTTTGCAGATGATTAATAGATAAATTCCTCAGTCCAAGCAATTTTTATTTGAGAATTTTATGAGTTCCATAAGTATACGTTTGATCAGATTACTACAGACTGTTCTGTTTTTGACAGATTCTGTTTTTCATGTGTTGTTTTTATTTTGATGAATCTATGGCTAGTAAAATAGTTTATAAACCATAGAAGTTGGAATACAGTAGGTTTAACACCAATATAAATAAAGAAATGAGTTCATTACAGTACCTTGAAGTGGTGATTTATTTTCTTATACTAACGGAGCTCACGAGTTTTCTGTTAAGTTTTGTGTTGTGAAGTTTTCTAGTTTTGGGTAAGATTCGATGGACTATGGAATACGGAGTGGCAAGAGCCTAAGCTTGAGGATGCCCAAGGAACCCAAGGTACTATTCAAGGACAACCAAGAACCTAAGCTTGGGTATGCCCCGGAAGGCATCCCCTCTTTCATCTTCGTTCATCGATAACTTTACTTGCAGATATATTTTTATTTACCACATGATATGTGTTTTGCTTGGAGCATCATTTTATTTTATTTATTTTTTCTTGCTGTTAGAATAAAGTATCAAGATCTGAAATTCTTAAATGTTAGAGAGTCTTCACATAGTTGCATAATTATTCAACTACTCATTGATCATCACTTATATCTTTCAGAGTTGTTTGTTGTTTGCTCTAGTACTTCACTTATATCTTTTAGAGCATCATGGTAGTTTTATTTTGAAGAAATAGACGAACTCTCATGCTTCACTTAGATTATTTTGAGAGTCTTAATAGCATGGTAATTTTCTTAAATAATCCTAATATGCCTATGTAATCTAGATTATTGACTCTAGTGCAAGTGGGAGACTGAAGGAAATATGCCCTAGAGGCAATAATAAAGTTATTATTTATTTCCTTATATCATGATAAATGTTTATTATTCATGCTAGAATTGTATTAACCGGAAACATAATACATGTGTGAATACATAGACAAACAGAGTGTCACTAGTATGCCTCTACTTGACTAGCTCGTTAATCAAAGATGATTATGTTTCCTAACCATGAACAAAGAGTTGTTATTTGATTAACGGGATCACATCATTAGGTGAATGATTTGATTGACATGACCCATTCCATTAGCTTAGCACCCGATCGTTTAGTATGTTGCTATTGCTTTCTTCATGACTTATACATGTTCCTATGACTATAAGATTATGCAACTCCCGTTTACCGGAGGAACACTTTGTGTGCTACCAAACGTCACAACGTAAATGGGTGATTATAAAGGTGCTCTACAGGTGTCTCCAAAGGTACATGTTGGGTTGGCGTATTTCGAGATTAGGATTTGTCACTCCGATTGTCGGAGAGGTATCTCTGGGCCCTCTCGGTAATGCACATCACATAAGCCTTGCAAGCATTGCAACTAATGAGTTAGTTGCGAGATGATGTATTACGGAACGAGTAAAGAGACTTGCCGGTAACGAGATTGAACTAGGTATTGAGATACCGACGATCGAATCTCGGGCAAGTAACATACCGATGACAAAGGGAACAACGTATGTTGTTATGCGGTCTGACCGATAAAGATCTTCGTAGAATATGTAGGAGCCAATATGAGCATCCAGGTTCCGCTATTGGTTATTGACCAGAGACGTGTCTCGGTCATGTCTACATTGTTCTCGAACCCGTAGGGTCCGCACGCTTAAGGTTTCGATGACAGTTATATTATGAGTTTATGAGTTTTGATGTACCGAAGTTAGTTCGGAGTCCCGGATGTGATCACGGACATGACGAGGAGTCTCGAAATGGTCGAGACATAAAGATTGATATATTGGACGGCTATATTCGGACACCGGAAGTGTTCCGGGTGATTTCGGAGAAAACCGGAGAGCCGGAGGGTTACTGGAACCCTACCGGGAGAAGTAATGGGCCTTATGGGACTTAGTGGAGAGAGAGAGGGGCAGCCAGGGTGGGCCGCGCGCCTCCTCCCCCCTGGTCCGAATTGGACTAGGAGAGGGGGGCGGCGCCCCCCTTTCCCTCTCCCTCCCCACTTCCTTCCCCCTCCTAGTAGGAGTCCTACTCCTACTAGGAGGAGGACTCCTCCTGGCGCGCCTGTAGGGGCCGGCCGGCCTCCTCCCCTTGCTCCTTTATATACAGGGGCAAGGGGGAACCCCTAGACACAAGTTGATCCACGTGATCATATTCTTAGCCGTGTGCGGTGCCCCCTTCCACGATAGTACTTGATAATATTGTAGCGGTGCTTAGGCGAAGCCCTGCGACGGTAGTACATCAAGATCATCACCACGCCGTCGTGCTGACGGAACTCTTCCCCGACACTTTGCTGGATCGGAGTCCGGGGATCGTCATCGAGCTGAACGTGTGCTAGAACTCGGAGGTGCCGTAGTTTCGGTGCTTGATCGGTCGGGCCGTGGAGACGCACGACTACATCAACCAAACGCTTCCGTTGTCGATCTACAAGGGTACGTAGATCACACTCTCCCTTCTCGTTGCTATGCATCACCATGATCTTGAGTGTGCGTAGGAATTTTTTTGAAATTACTATGTTCCCCTACAGTGGCATCCGAGCCTTGGTTTTATATGTTGATGTTATATGCACGAGTAGAACACAAGTGAGTTGTGGGCGATATAAGTCATACTGCTTACCAGCATGTCATACTTTGGTTTGGCGGTATTGTTGGACGAAGCGGCCCGGACCGACATTACGCGTACGCTTACGCGAGACCGGTTCTCCCGACGTGCTTTGCACATAGGTGGCTTGCGGGTGACAGTTTCTCCAACTTTAGTTGAACCGAGTGTGGCTATGCCCGGTCCTTGCGAAGGTTAAAACAACACCAACTTGACAAACTATCGTTGTGGTTTTGATGCATAGGTAAGATTCGTTCTTGCTTAAGCCCGTAGCAGCCACATAAAACTTGCAACAACAAAGTAGAGGACGTCTAACTTGTTTTTTCAGGGCATGTTGTGATGTGATATGGTCAAGACATGATGCTGATTTTTATTGTATGAGATGATCATGTTTTGTAACCGAGTTATCGGCAACTGGCAGGAGCCATATGGTTGTCGCTTTATTGTATGCAATGCAATCGCGCTGTAATGCTTTACTTTATCACTAAGCGGTAGCGATAGTCGTGGAAGCATAAGATTGGCGAGACGACAACGATGCTACGATGGAGATCAAGGTGTCGCGCCGGTGACAATGGTGATCACGACGGTGCTTCGAAGATGGAGATCACAAGCACAAGACGATGATGGCCATATCATATCACTTATATTGATTGCATGTGATGTTTATCTTTTATGCATCTTATCTTGCTTTGATTGACGGTAGCATTATAAGATGATCTCTCACTAATTATCAAGAAGTGTTCTCCCTGAGTATGCACCGTTGCGAAAGTTCTTCGTGCTGAGACACCACGTGATGATCGGGTGTGATAGGCTCTACGTTCAAATACAACGGGTGCAAAACAGTTGCACACGCGGAATACTCAGGTTATACTTGACGAGCCAAGCATATACAGATATGGCCTCGGAACACGGAGACCGAAAGGTCGAGCGTGAATCATATAGTAGATATGATCAACATAGTGATGTTCACCAATGAAACTACTCCATCTCACGTGATGATCGGACATGGTTTAGTTGATTTGGATCACGTAATCACTTAGAGGATTAGAGGGATATCTATCTAAGTGGGAGTTCTTTAAATAAATTAATTGAACCTAAGTTTATCATGAAACTTAGTACCTGATAGTATCTTGCTTGTTTATGCTTGATTGTAGATAGATGGCTCGTGCTGTTGTTCCGTTGAATTTTAATGCGTTCCTTGAGAAAGCAAAGTTGAAAGATGATGGTAGCAATTACATGGACTGGGTCCGTAACTTGAGGATTATCCTCATTGCTGCACAGAAGAATTACATCCTGGAAGCACCGCTGGGTGCCAGGCCTGCTACTGGAGCAACACCAGATGTTATGAACGTCTGGCAGAGCAAAGCTGATGACTACTCGATAGTTCAGTGTGCCATGCTTTACGGCTTAGAATCGGGACTTCAACGATGTTTTGAACGTCATGGAGCATATGAGATGTTCCAGGAGTTGAAGTTAATATTTCAAGCAAATGCCCAGATTGAGAGATATGAAGTCTCCAATAAGTTCTATAGCTGCAAGATGGAGGATAACAGTTCTGTCAGTGAGCATATACTCAAAATGTCTGGGTATAATAATCACTTGATTCAATTGGGAGTTAATCTTCCAAATGATTGCGTCATTGACAGAATCCTCCAATCACTGCCACCAAGCTACAAGAGCTTCGTGATGAACTATAATATGCAAGGGATGAATAAGACTATTCCCGAGCTCTTCGCAATGCTGAAAGCTGCGGAGGTAGAAATCAAGAAGGAGCATCAAGTGTTGATGGTCAACAAGACCACTAGTTTCAAGAAAAAGGGCAAAGGGAAGAAGAAGGGGAACTTCAAAAAGAACGGCAAGCAAGTTGCTACTCAAGAGAAGAAACCCAAACCTGGACCTAAGCCTGAAACTGAGTGCTTCTACTGCAAGCAGACTGGTCACTGGAAGCGGAACTGCCCCAAGTATTTGGCGGATAAGAAGGATGGCAAGGTGAACAAAGGTATATGTGATATACATGTTATTGATGTGTACCTTACTAATGCTCGCAGTAGCACCTGGGTATTTGATATTGGTTCTGTTGCTAATATTTGCAACTCGAAACAGGGACTACGGATTAAGCGAAGATTGGCTAAGGACGAGGTGACGATGCGCGTGGGAAACGGTTCCAAAGTCGATGTGATCGCAGTTGGCATGCTACCTCTACATCTACCTTCGGGATTAATATTAGACCTAAATAATTGTTATTTGGTGCCAGCGTTAAGCATGAACATTATATCTGGATCTTGTTTGATGCGAGACGGTTATTCATTTAAATCTGAGAATAATGGTTGTTCTATTTATATGAGTAATATCTTTTATGGTCATACACCCTTAAAGAGTGGTCTATTTTTATTGAATCTCGATAGTAGTGACACACATATTCATAGTGTTGAAGCCAAAAGATGCAGAGTTGATAATGATAGTGCAACTTATTTGTGGCACTGCCGTTTAGGTCATATCGGTGTAAAGCTCATGAAGAAACTCCATACTGATGGACTTTTGGAACCACTTGATTATGAATCACTTGGTACTTGTGAACCGTGCCTCATGGGCAAGATGACTAAAACACCGTTCTCCGGTACTATGGAGAGAGCAACAGATTTGTTGGAAATCATACATACAGATGTATGTGGCCCGATGAATATTGAGGCTCGTGGCGGATATCGTTATTTTCTCACCTTCACAGATGACTTAAGCAGATATGGGTATATCTACTTAATGAAACATAAGTCTGAAACGTTTGAAAAGTTCAAAGAATTTCAGAGTGAAGTTGAAAATCATCATAACAAGAAAATAAAGTTTCTATGATCTGATCGTGGAGGAGAATATTTGAGTTAAGAGTTTGGTGTACATTTGAAACAATGCGGAATAGTTTCGCAACTCACGCCACCCGGAACACCACAGCGCAATGGTGTGTCCGAACGTCGTAATCGTACTTTACTAGATATGGTGCGATCTATGATGTCTCTTACTGATTTACCGCTATCGTTCTGGGGATACGCTCTAAAGACAGCCGCATTCACGTTAAATAGGGCACCATCAAAATCCGTTGAGACGACGCCTTATGAACTGTGGTTTGGCAAGAAACCAAAGTTGTCGTTTCTGAAAGTTTGGGGCTGCGATGCTTATGTGAAAAAGCTTCAACCTGATAAGCTCGAACCCAAATCGGAGAAATGTGTCTTCATAGGATATCCAAAGGAGACTATTGGATACACCTTCTATCACAGATCCGAAGGCAAGACTTTTGTTGCTAAGTTCGAAAACTTTCTGGGGAAGGAGTTTCTCTCGAAAGAAGTGAGTGGGAGGAAAGTAGAACTTGACGAGGTAACTGTACCTTCTCCCTTATTGGAAAGTAGTGCATCACAGAAAACTGTTTCAGTGACACCTACACCAGTTAGTGAGGAAGCTAATGATGATGATCATGAAACTTCAGAACAAGATACTACTGAACCTCGTAGATCAACCAGAGTGAGATCCGCGCCAGAGTGGTATGGTAATCCTGTTCTGGAAGTCATGCTACTAGATCATGATGAACCTACGAACTATGAAGAAGTGATGGTGAGCCCAGATTCCGCAAAATGGCTTGAAGCCATGAAATCTGAGATGGGATCCATGTATGAGAACAAAGTATGGACTTTGGTTGAATTGCCCGATGATCGGCAAGCAATTGAGAATAAATGGATCTTCAAGAAGAAGATTGACGCTGACGGTAATATTACTGTCTACAAAGCTCGACTTGTCGCAAAAGGTTTTCGGCAAGTTCAAGGGATTGACTACGATGAGACCTTCTCACCCGTAGCGATGCTTAAGTCTGTCCGAATCATGTTAGCAATTGCCGCATTTTATGATTATGAAATTTGGCAGATGGATGTCAAAACTGCATTCCTGAATGGATTTCTGGAAGAAGAGTTGTATATGATGCAACCAGAAGGTTTTGTCGATCCAAAGGGAGCTAACAAAGTGTGCAAGCTCCAGCGATCCATTTATGGACTGGTGCAAGCCTCTCGGAGTTGGAATAAACGCTTTGATAGTGTGATCAAAGCATTTGGTTTTATACAGACTTTTGGAGAAGCCTGTATTTACAAGAAAGTGAGTGGGAGCTCTGTAGCATTTCTGATATTATATGTGGATGACATATTACTAATTGGAAATGATATAGAATTTCTGGATAGCATAAAGGGATACTTGAATAAGAGTTTTTCAATGAAAGACCTCGGTGAAGCTGCTTACATATTAGGCATTAAGATCTATAGAGATAGATCAAGACGCTTAATTGGACTTTCACAAACCACATACCTTGACAAAGTTTTGAAGAAGTTCAAAATGGATCAAGCAAAGAAAGGGTTCTTGCCTGTGTTACAAGGTGTGAAGTTGAGTAAGACTCAATGCCCGACCACTGCAGAAGATAGAGAGAAAATGAAAGTGTTCCCTATGCTTCAGCCATAGGCTCTATCATGTATGCAATGCTGTGTACCAGACCTGATGTGTGCCTTTCTATTAGTTTAGCAGGGAGGTACCAAAGTAATCCAGGAGTGGATCACTGGACAGCGGTCAAGAACATCCTGAAATACCTGAAAAGGACTAAGGATATGTTTCTCATATATGGAGGTGACAAAGAGCTCATCGTAAATGGTTACGTTGATGCAAGCTTTGACACTGATCCGGACGATTCTAAATCGCAAACCGGATACGTGTTTACATTAAACGGTGGAGCTGTCAGTTGGTGCAGTTCTAAACAAAGCGTTGTAGCGGGATCTACATGTGAAGCGAAGTACATAGCTGCTTCGGAAGCAGCAAATGAAGGAGTCTGGATGAAGGAGTTCATATCCGATCTAGGTGTCATACCTAGTGCATCGGGTCCAATGAAAATCTTTTGTGACAATACTGGTGCAATTGCCTTGGCAAAGGAATCCAGATTTCACAAGAGAACCAAGCACATCAAGAGACGCTTCAATTCCATCCGGATCTAGTCCAGGTGGGAGACATAGATTTGCAAGATACATACGGATCTGAATGTTGCAGACCCGTTGACTAAGCCTCTTCCACGAGCAAAACATGATCAGCACCAGGCTCCATGGGTGTTAGAATCATTACTGTGTAATCTAGATTATTGACTCTAGTGCAAGTGGGAGACTGAAGGAAATATGCCCTAGAGGCAATAATAAAGTTATTATTTATTTCCTTATATCATGATAAATGTTTATTATTCATGCTAGAATTGTATTAACCGGAAACATAATACATGTGTGAATACATAGCAAACAAAGTGTCACTAGTATGCCTCTACTTGACTAGCTCGTTAATCAAAGATGGTTATGTTTCCTAACCATGAACAAGTTGTTATTTGATTAACGGGATTACATCATTAGGTGAATGATCTGATTGACATGACCCATTCCATTAGCTTAGCACCCGATCGTTTAGTATGTTGCTATTGCTTTCTTCATGACTTATACATGTTCCTATGACTATGAGATTATGCAACTCCCGTTTCGGAGGAACACTTTGTGTGCTACCAAACGTCACAACGTAAATGGGTGATTATAAAGGTGCTCTACAGGTGTCTCCAAAGGTACATGTTGGGTTGGCGTATTTCGAGATTAGGATTTGTCACTCCGATTGTCGGAGAGGTATCTCTGGGCCCTCTCGGTAATTGCACATCACATAAGCCTTGCAAGCATTGCAACTAATGAGTTAGTTGCGAGATGATGTATTACGAAACGAGTAAAGAGACTTGCCGGTAACGAGATTGAACTAGGTATTGAGATACCGACGATCGAATCTCGGGCAAGTAACATATCGATGACAAAGGGAACAACGTATGTTGTTATGCGGTCTGACCGATAAAGATCTTCGTAGAATATGTAGGAGCCAATATGAGCATCCAGGTTCCGCTATTGGTTTTTGACCGGAGACGTGTCTCGGTCATGTCTACATTGTTCTCGAACCCGTAGGGTCCGCACGCTTAAGGTTTCGATGACAGTTATATTATGAGTTTATGAGTTTTGATGTACCGAAGTTAGTTCGGAGTCCCGGATGTGATCACGGACATGACGAGGAGTCTCGAAATGGTCGAGACATAAAGATTGATATATTGGACGGCTATATTCGGACACCGGAAGTGTTCCGGGTGATTTCGGAGAAAACCGGAGAGCCGGAGGGTTACTGGAACCCTACCGGGAGAAGTAATGGGCCTTATGGGCCTTAGTGGAGAGAGAGAGGGGCAGCCAGGGGGGCCGCGCGCCTCCTCCCCCTGGTCCGAATTGGACTAGGAGAGGGGGGGCGGCGCCCCCCTTTCCCTCTCCCTCCCCACTTCCTTCCCCCTCCTAGTAGGAGTCCTACTCCTACTAGGAGGAGGACTCCTCCTGGCGCGCCTATAGGGGCCGGCCGGCCTCCTCCCCTTGCTCCTTTATATATGGGGGCAAGGGGGCACCCCTAGACACAAGTTGGTCCACGTGATCATATTCTTAGCTGTGTGCGGTGCCCCCTTCCACCATAGTCCTCGATAATATTGTAGCGGTGCTTAGGCAAAGCCCTGCGACGGTAGTACATCAAGATCGTCACCACACCATCGTGCTGACGGAACTCTTCCCCGACACTTTGCTGGATCGGAGTCCGGGGATCATCATCGAGCTGAACGTGTGCTAGAACTCGGAGGTGTCGTAGTTTCGGTGCTTGATCGGTCGGGCCGTGGAGACGTACGACTACATCAACCAAACGCTTCCGTTGTCGATCTACAAGGGTACGTAGATCACACTCTCCCCTCTTGTTGCTATGCATCACCATGATCTTGCGTGTGTGTAGGAATTTTTTTGAAATTACTACGTTCCCCTACAATTCGATAGAGGAGTCGTCCACAATGGGCATACAAACCACTATAGCTTCAAGATGAAAGGAAAGGAGTTTGTGCTACGACCTATGTCTCCAAGCCAAGTGCTCGCCGACAAGCAAAACACCCATCATGGAGAGAATAGCGAGAGAGCGAACAACCACAAAGAGAGTGAGCACCACAAGCCCAAATTGAACACCTCCACGATGAGCGAAAATAAGAACTTAGTCCTATTTGCCACCAAAAGTGAGATAAGAGGAGTGTGTGAGAACCCATCTAGTGTCCTCCACTACGTCCTTGTGTGCAAGGACAATGCACCACAAGCTAACACTTCTCACACTCTTCCTCTAGTGTTGTCTTCTCTTTTGCAGGAATTTAACGACGTTTTCCCCGACAAGCTACCTCTGGGACTACCTCCACTCCGAGGCATTGAGCACCGCATCGACCTCATCCCCGGAGCACCGCTTCCGAACAAAGCTCCCTACCATGTCAACCCCGAAGAAACCAAAGAAATACAAAGGCAAGTAAAGCATCTCATAGACCATGGACATGTGCGTGAAAGTTTGAGCCCTTGTGACGTACCGGTCATTCTTGTGCCAAAACGCGATGGTAGCTTTCGCATGTTCTTCGATTGTAGACCTATCAATGCTATCATCGTTCGCTATAGATATCCCATTCCACGCCTAGATGATATGCTAGATGAACTTAGTGGTGCCACTATATTTTCCAAAATTGATCTTAAGAGTGGTTACTATCAAATCTGCATACAAGAAGGTGATGAATGAAAACCACATTCAAAACCAAGTTTGGTTTGTATGAGTGGTTAGTCATGCCTATGGGTCTCTCGGAAGCACCGGACACTTTTATGCGCCTTATGAATCATGTCTTTCGTCCTTACATTGGTATATTTGTCATGGTTTTGTTTTATGACATTCTTGTGTTTAGCAAATCTATCAAAGAACATGTCACCCATGTCCGCACCGTTTTGCAAACTCTTAGAAAAGAGCGCCTCTATGCTAATATGGAGAAATGCCTTTTTGGTGTTGATAAGCTCGTTTTCTTGGGTTTTATTGTTTCTTCTAAGGGTGTTCATGTTGATGAGTCCAAGATCAATGCTATTAAGACTTGGCCGCAACCAACAAACTTGCATCAAGTGCATAGTTTCCTTGGCCTTGCAGGTTTCTATCGTCGCTTTGTGAAGGATTTTAGCACCATTGCTTCGCCTTTTCATGTTTTGAGCAAGAAGAATGCGCCTTTTGTTTGGGGACCATCCCAAGATACCGCTTTCAATGAGCTTAAGAACTTGCTTACTCATGCTCCCGTGCTTGCCTTACCCAACTTTGACAAACCTTTTGAGATTCATTGCGATGCTAGTGGTAATGGCATAGGGGGTGTGTTAACGCAAGAGAAGCGCCCCATAGCTTACTTTAGTGAGAAACTTTCCGGAGTGCAACTCAATTACCCCATCTATGAAAGAGAGCTATATGCTTTAGTCCGTGTTTTGCATGAATGGGAACATTACCTTCGTCCCCATGAGTTTATCATTCATACAGATCATGAGACCCTCAATATCTTAAGGGTCAAACCAAGTTGAACAAGCGTCATGCTAAATGGAGTGAATTTATTGAGTCTTTTCCTTATGTCATCAAGTACATCAAGGGTAAAGAAAACATCGTAGCGGATGCTCTTTCCCGCATATGCATGCTTGTTACGCAACTTGAGTTAGATGTCATTTGCTTCGAGCATATCAAAGACTTGCATGAGCATGATGCAACTTTTTCTACTCCTTATGCCAAGTGTTTGTCGCATACATCTTGGGAACGCTATTACATCAAAGATGGTATCTTATGAGAGCTAACAAACTTTGCATCCCCGAGTCTTCTCTTCATTTGTTGCTTTTGCAGGAATCTCATGGAGGAGGCTTAATGGGACATTTCGGATGCGACAAGACGTTCTCCACGCTCTCGAAGAACTACTTTTGGCCCAAGATGTTTCGGGACGTCAATCATTTCACCAACCGATGCTCTACATGTCGCAAAGCTAAGTCCAAAGCTCAATCTCATGGCCTCTATATGCCTCTACCAATTCCATACCAACCATGGGAAGACATTAGCATGGACTTTGTACTTGGTTTGCCTAGGACTCGAAATGGGAAAGATTCCATATTTGTCGTTGTGGACCGTTTCTCAAAAATGGCACATTTTATTCCTTGCAACAAGATAGACGATGCTTCACATGTTGCTAATCTCCTTTGTAGGGAAATATTGCGTCTACATGGTGTGCCAAAGACTATCGTCTCGGACCGTGATGTCAAGTTCTTGAGTTACTTTTGGAAGACCTTATGCGCCAAGCTCGGAATCAAGCTAATATCTCCATGGCATATCATCCACAATCCGATGGCCAAATGGAGGTGACAAACCGTACGCTCTCCACCCTTCTTCGCGTGCTAATCAAGAAGAACATCAAGGAGTGGGAAGAGTGCTTATCCATCGCCGAGTACGCCTACAACCGCACAAGACATTCGACTACCGGCAAGTCCCCCTTCGAGGTTGTCTACGGCTTCAACCCGTTGTCCCCATTGGACATTCTACCTCTACCACTACACGAGCGCACAAACATGGACGCGAGTTGTAACGCCCTGAGACCGATGTGCTAGGTGTCCTCCAGTTATTCGCCGTTGGTGCCTTGTCATTGCTTGCATGTCATGCATTGCATATCATGTCATCATGTGCATTTCTTTTGCATACATGTTCGTCTCATGCATCCGAGCATTTTCCCTGTTGTCCGTTTTGCAATCCAGCGCTCCTATGTCATCCGGTGTCCCTTTCTACCTCTTTTCGTGTGCGGGCGTTAAACATTTTCGGATTGGACTGAGACTTGTCATGCGGCCTTGGTTTACTACCGGTGGACCGCCTGTCAAGTTTCGTGCCATTTGGACTTCGTTTGATACTCCAACGGTTAACCGAGGGACCGAAAAGGCCTCGTGTGTGTTGCAGACCAACACCCTGCCAAAGTGACCCAAAACCCACCTAAGACCCCTCCATCATCTCGGTTGTTCGATCACGATCGCGTGGCCGAAAACCGCACCTCATTTGGACACTCCTAGCTCCCTCTACCTATAAATATGTGGCCTCCCCCGAAAAATTCGCGGATGAAACCCTAACTTCATCCTCTCCGCGCCGCCGGACATTTCTTCCCATGCCGACGGACATGTCCGGCCTCCCCCGTGCCAATCCGGAGCCTCCACGTGGCGTTCGCCGCCTCCCATTGCCGCCGGCCCGCGGGGCCCGCGTCAGGCCCATCCCGCCGCCGCCGCGGCCCGAGCGCCCGCACCCTCGCGCCTTTCGCCGCCTGCGTCCATCTCCGGCGACCGGACGCCGCCGGCCACCGCGCGCCGCCGCCCGCCGCTCGCTCTCCCTGCCGCGCCTCGTCGCTGAGCCTCGCGCCGCCGCCTCGGCTTCCGCGCTCCTCCGCCGGAGCCGCGCCTCGTGCCGCCCTTCGCCGGGGATCGCCGCCGCACGCCTCCTCGCCGACGCTGGCCACCGCACGCCGCCGCCTGCCGATGACCCGTGCCCTCGTCGCCGGCGCGAGCACCCTGCCGCCAACCGCCGCCCAGGCCCGGCCGGACCTGGCCATCCCCGCCGCCGGATCTCCTCCTCGCCGGCGCCCAAGCTCGCCGGAGTCCGCGCCCACCTCGCTGGAATCTGCTCCAGATCCGATCCGGCAAGGTGGATCAGATCCACCAATTCCCTTAACCAAACACCCTCGCCCAGATCCGGATCCCTACGTCCCGCATGTCTCCGTCCCGGGTTGACTTTTCCCGGAGAGGTCCAAATTTCTTCTAAGTTCCCAGATCTGCTATGTTTTTATGCAATCTTCATCGCATTGTATCTCTGCGTCCGTAGCTCCGATTTGTGCGTGTAGCATATCAAAATGTTCGACTCGACGAGTACATCATTTCATATCATTGCATCATTTTCATTTGAGCTCATCGTGATGCCCGAAATGCTGTGGGAAGAGGGCTATGTGATAAATGTGTCAGATCTGTTTCAACAAATGGCATTTTGTCATTTTTGCCATGATTAACGTGTGCATGCTATGATCCTAAGCTCTACATGTGTTTTGTTATATGCCATGCCATCTTTACAGGGGTGTATGCCATGTATTTTTCTGACCTTTGTGGTGACTATCACAAGCTTGAAAATTAGCGTAATCGGTAATGCTGATTTCAGGGACTTAGTTTTTCACTAAGTCCTTGTTCTGTTTTTGTCTTTATGCCATATGTTCATGTTGTTTCCTAGTGATCCGTGCCTCTTTTGAGGATGATCATTAAGGATGTTTTGTTAATATTGTTGTGCTCTATCCATCCATGTCTTTTTTTTGCAATTATGGAGCACTCTAGCTTGAGGCAATCGAGCTCTACTTTTGCTATAAAATGTTCCTGGCAGATTGTTAACTTGTTTAGCGATTTTACCGAGGATGTTGCTATTGATCCGTGCATGCTATGTTGTTGTTCTTGCCATGTATAGCTTCTATGCCATGTCTTCTTCATGGGTGTATGCTTAGTTTGTCATGCCATGCTCTGTAGTGAGTGCATCGAGCTCGTAAACATGCCTACTCGTTAACTGATTTGCATGCTCCAGTTTTTCACCAAGTCTGTATCTGTTTATGCTTTTGCCATGTTCACATGGTTGCAATTGTATTTTCTGATCCCTTTTGGCTCAACGTCACTAAGGGACTTTTGTTAAGTACTTTGAGTATCTTCATGCCATGCCTTGCTTTGCCATGATATGTTCCTGTAGCATGTACTTTTCATGCTCTAAAGTGTGCTTCCTGATGATAAATTCCAGACTTGTGTTAATTTCACAAAGTCTGTAACCTGTTATCATTTGCACTTTTGCCATGCTTGTTTGAACCTGTTAATTGATGAACTAGTCGTAGCTCAGTGTTCATCTTTTGTCAAGCTTCATGAGTGGATCGCTGCCATGTATTTTGTTGTTATGTTTGAGTGCTGTAGCATATTTATCTTGATGCATTTAGATGGCTACTTGCTGATTATCGCAGACCGGTGCCATATTTGTTTTGCTTGCCATTTCCAAACCGTGCATCCGATTCCGGTGATCTTTATATCGATTTCAACCGAAATCACCTAACCTTTCCAGTGACACTCTTGGATTTCCAAGTTGAGGCCAGGTTCAATCATTCCTTTCCAAATCATGCATATGCATCACATACCGCATCCCGCATATCATGCCTTGTTCATGTGTTGCTTGTTTACTATGTTGTGTGCTTCTTTCCGGTGTTGCTTCTTCGGGTTGGTTCCGATAACGTCGCGTTTGTGAGGATCCGTTCGACAACGTCTGTTTGTCTTCTTCATGGACTCGTTCTTCTTCCTTGCGGGATTTCAGGCAAGATGACCATACCCTCGAAATCACTTCTATCTTTGCTTGCTAGTTGCTCGCTCTTTTGCTATGCCTATGCCGCGATACCTACCACTTGCTTATCATGCCTCCCATATTGTTAAACCAAGCCTCTAACCCACCTTGTCCTAGCAAACCGTTGTTTGGCTATGTTACCGCTTTGCTCAGCCCCTCTTATAGCGTTGTTAGTTGCAGGTGAAGATTGGAGCTTGTTCCATGTTGGAACATGGATATTTTGTTGGGATATCACAATATCTCTTATTTAATTAATGCATCTATATACTTGGTAAAGGGTGGAAGGCTTGGCCTTATGCCTGGTGTTTTGTTCCACTCTTGCCGCCCTAGTTTCCGTCATATCGATGTTATGTTCCCGGATTTTGCGTTCCTTACGCGGTTGGGTTATAATGGGAACCCCTTGACAGTTCGCCTTGAATAAAACTCCTCCAGCAATGCCCAACATTGGTTTTACCATTCGCCACCTAGCCTCTTTTTCCCTTGGGAGTCGCGCTCCCGAGGGTCATCATTATTTTAACCCCCCGGGCCAGTGCTCCTCTGAGTGTTGGTCCGACCGAGTAGACTGTGGGGCCACCTCGGGGCAACTTGAGGGTTGATTTTACTTGTAGGATATCTCATCTGAGTGTGCCCTGAGAACGAGATATGTGCAGCTCCTATCGGGATTTGTTGGCACATTCGGGCGGTGTTGCTGGACTTATTTTACCATTGTCGAGATGTCTTGTAACCTGGATGCTGAGTCTGATCGGGATGTCTTGGGAGAAGGAATATCCTTCGTTGACCATGAGAGCTTGTGATGGGCTAAGTTGGGACACCCCTGCAGGGATTTGAACTTTCGAAAGCCGTGCCCGCGGTTATGGGTAGATGGGAATTTGTTAATGTCCGGTTGTAGAAAACCTAAAGTTTACCTTAATTAAAATACATCAACTGCGTGTGTTACCGTGATGGTCTCTTCTCGGCGGAGTCCGGGAAGTGAACACAGTGTTGGAGTTATGCTTGACGTAGGTTGTTTTAGGATCACTTCTTGATCATAGTTTCTCGACCGTGCTTTTGCCTTCTCTTCTCGCTCTCATTTGCGTATGTTAGCCACAAAATATGCTAGTCGCTTGCTGGAGCTCCACCTCATACCTTTACCTTACCCATAAGCTTAAATAGTCTTGATCGCGAGGGTGTGAGATTGCTGAGTCCCCGTGACTCACAGATACTTCCAAAACCAGTTTGCAGGTGCCGATGTTACCGAGCAGGTGATGCAACCAAGCTCAGGAGGAGCTCGATGAAGATCTTGTCCTTTGTGTTGTTTCGTTCTAGTTGATCAATAGTGGAGCCCAGTTGGGGTCGATCGGAGATCTGTGTAGCATTTGGGCTAGTCTTCTTTTATTTTGGTTCCGTAGTCGGACCTTGATTGTATCTGGTTGATGTAATGCTTTATTCATGTAATTGTGTGAAGTGGCGATTGTAAGCCAACTTTGTATCTTTTCCCCTATTGTATTACATGGGTTGTTTGCGAAGATTACCTCACTTGCGACATTGCTTTCAATGCGGTTATGCCTCTAAGTCGTGCTTCGACACGTGGGAGATATAGCCGCATCGAGGGCGTTACACGAGTGCCCGAGTCAACCACCTCAAGAAGATGCATGAAGATACACGGCACACCATTGAGCTCCAAGTACAACGACTCGCGACCAAGCTCAACGTCAACAAGCAACACATGATATTCAACATTGGAGATCTTGTGTGGCTACACCTTGGCAAGGAACGCTTCCCCACCGAACGCAAATCCAAGTTTCTACCACGAGCCGATGGACCATTCAAGGTGCTTGCACGCTACAACAACAACGCATACAAGATCGACATCCTACGTGACAAGTACTCCGTGAGCGAAATATTCAACGTCAAAGATCTCTCCCCGTACCATGGTGATGAGGATTTCAATCCGAGGTCGGATCTTTCCCAAGGGAGGGGAGATGATGCGTAGCATCCAAAGGCCATCCCCATGGACCTAACATCGTCTCATCAAGTGCCTAGTGGACCCATGACTCGATCACGTGCAAGAGCTCTCAAGACCGAGGTGACATCTCTCCTCTCACAATTCCACTTCGATGACCATGAGACATGGCTACTACCTCAAACAGAGACATTGTGCATACTCAGGTATCAAGGAGTTAGCCATGGAGACGCCAAGGAGCTAGGAGAATCCGAAGAGGAAGATGGACGTGAAGACAGAGAAGAAAAACGGCTAAGTCAGCAGAAGTTCGGACAATTCGGACCGCCGTCCGGATGATCCGGCCTCGGCCCGGATGATCCGGACCCCGTCCCGGATGATCCGGATAATGTGCCCAATGACACCCGAGACGTCATCTTGGAGCTGGGTCATCCGGACCCAGGCCCGGATCATCCGGCCACGCTCGGACGTCCGGACCAGGTCCCAGACATTCGGCCCTCCCGCAGCTGCTCCAACACAACCGGATCATCCGGACGCCAACCGGATCATCCGGATCCCTGAAGCCCGGATCATCCGGACCAACTCCCAGATCATCCGGCCAGCGCCTATGTGCGTGACTTGGGCCGAGGCCCATGTACCCGTTTCATCCCCCCACTTACCTTTTCGCCCCTTGGGCCATAAATAGACCTTCTACTCCCCATTTTTAGGGTTAGCAAATGTTTAGCTCATGTTTGTGAGAGAGCTTTGCTCATCCACTTGGTAGACTTCTCTACGGAGATTCGAGCCTCCACCGGAGAAGATCCCCCAAGAAGATTCAAGACCCCTTTTAGGGAAGAACTCAAGACCTCCTCACGGAGAAGACCGGCTACCCTTGTATCGTCCCTAGTTGTCCATGGATCGTGTATCTTTCCTTATGTACGCGAGGATCTAGCCCATGCGTGACTTATTCGTGTCGGTTTAGTGATTCCTCTCGTGTTTCTTATTGTGTTCTCTCTCCGTTCTTCCCCGTGTTCTTCGTGATTGCCGCGGGATCCGCTCCTTTCGTGAAAGATCGGGCGATTAGGGTCTCTACCCTACATCATTTTAAAGGCAGAAAAATAAAACAAGTTTGAATATAATTCAAACTTGAGGCATTTTTGAACCTAACCAAAACAAATTCAAATGATCTGAAATTTGGCAGAGAGGTCTAGGACATGGTGCTAGAATAGTGGGAAAAGTTGAACATTATTTGAGGCCAAAATAATGTTGCTTGCCAAAATAAGATTTTTGGGATAGGTGGAGAGATGAGGGGGGGGGGTTATGAAGATTGTATTACAAGATGATGCACTTGGCATGATGAGGTGAAAACTACCATGCACAACACAACAAGGCCTAGCCAAGCATAATGCAACATGATATGACAATGCAACACTAAGTGGCAAAAGAAATATGACAAGTAAATACAGGACAAAGCAATAAGTAAAACAACAAATAAAAACAAAAGATGGAACCCAACAGGAATTGGAATAAGATCAAGTGGATATATTGCCCAAATGGGGAAGTTTTACATCTGGGGTGTTACAACTCTCCTCCACTACTAGAGGATCTCGTCCCGAGATCTAGGACTGAAAGAACTCCGGATATTTGGAATGGAGGTGATCCTCGTGCTCCCAAGTAGCTTCTCGGTCGGAATGGTGAGACCACTTAACTTTGAGTAATTTGATTGACTTGTTGCGAGTTTTGCGCTCGGTTTCTTCAAGAATGGCAACGGGATGTTCATGATAAGATAAGTCTTCTTGGAGGTCAATCTCTTCGAAGTTGATAGTGCGCTCGGGCGTCTTGAAGCACTTGCGAAGCTGTGACATGTGAAAGACATCATGCACATTTGAGAAATTGGACGGGAGCTCAAGTTGATATGCGAGGTCACCTCTTTTGCCAATGATCTTGAAAGGACCCACATTTCTAGGGGCAAGCTTCCCTTTGATATCGAAGCGTTGAGTGCCTTTCATGGGAGAGACGTGGAGGTAGACATGGTCTCCGATCTCGAAAGCCAAGTCACGGTGCTTGCTATCATAGTAACTCTTTTGGTGCGATTGCGCGGCTTTGAGATTTTCATGGATGATTTTACACATTTCTTCAGCTTCTGTGATCAAGTCGTTGCCAAGAAGTTGGCATTCACCAGTCTCGGACCAGTTGAGAGGAGTACGACACTTTCTACCATATAGAATTTCAAATGGGGCCTTGCCGAACTTGCTTGGTAGCTGTTGTTGTAGGAGAACTCGACATATGGGAGGCAATCTTCCCACTTCATACTGAAAGAGATGACACAAGCTCTGAGCATGTCTTCGAGGATTTGATTTACTCTCTCGACTTGGCCACTCGTTTGAGGATGAAAGGACGTGCTGAAACGAATGTTGGTGCCCATGGCCTTCTGGAAAGAGTCCCAGAACTTGGAAGTGAAGATGCTTCCATGATCTGAAGAGATCAGCTGAGGGATTCCGTGCAACGAGACAATTCTGGAGGTGTATAGCTCTGCCAACTGAGCTGTTGTGATAGATTCTTTGATTGGAAGGAAATGAGCCACTTTTGTAAGCTTGTCAATGACAACGAAGATAGCGTCATTCCCACACTTGGACTTGGGAAAGCCAGTGACAAAGTCCATTTTGATATGATCAAACTTCCATTTTGTAATAGCAAGAGGTTGGAGGAGACCAGCTGGTCGTTGATGTTCTGCTTTTACCCTTCGACATACATCACATTCATTCACGAATTGAATAATCTCTCGCTTCATGCGAGTCCACCAATACGACTGCTTGAGGTCATGGTACATCTTCGAACTTCCTGGGTGGATGGAAAGAAGAGAATTGTGCGCTTCATTCATTGTGACCTTCCTTAGATCACCTTTAGGAACCGCAATCCGGTCCTCGAAGAATAAGGTGTCCTTGTCATCACTACAAAAAAATACACTTCCGTGATGATATGTGTTTGTCACAGTAGGTCATGTTTTCTGTCATGCATGTACATCCATGACAAATTTATGACAACATCAAGATAGTCATACCTGCGCCATCGCAGAAGTGTTCCATGGACATTACCAAAATTATCATCACGAAAGTGTCCACTTCCATGACAATAAATGGCGCATCATGAAAGTGCTTTCGTCAAGGGTGACCGACACGTGGCATCCACCGTAACGGGTCGCCGTTAAGCTATCGGGCCCGGTTTCGGACCCGATAACCCGTTAACAACCCGGACCAATGGGGATCTTCCATGTGTAAAATTCTCATTGGCTAGAGGAAACACGTGTTGGCTCACCGTTGGGACAGTCATCCACTCATTGGAAAGGGGGCGCCTATGATAGGTTGACACGTGGCACGGCCCAACAGTGGCCCATTCAGGTGAAAAAGGCTACCCCAGTAAAAATTAGTAGGCCGGTGAAGGAAATATGCCCTAGAGGCAATAATAAAGTTGTTATTTACATTTCCTTATATCATGATAAATGTTTATTATTCATGCTAGAATTGTATTAACCGGAAACATAGTGCATGTGTGAATACATAGACAAACAAAGTGTCACTAGTATGCCTCTACTTGACTAGCTCATAGATCAAAGATGGTTAAGTTTCCTAGCCATAGACAAAGAGTTGCCATTTGATAAACGGGATCACATCATTAGAGAATGATGTGATTGACTTGACCCATCCGTTAGCTTAGCACGATGATCGTTTAGTTTACTGCTATTGCTTTCTCCATAACTTATACATGTTCCTATGACTATGAGATCATGCAACTCCCGAATACCGGAGGAACACTTAGTGTGCTATCAAACATCACAACGTAACTGGGTGACTATAAAGATGCTCTACAGGTGTCTCCGATGGTGTTAGTTGAGTTGGCATAGATCAAGATTAGGATTTGTCACTCCGAGTATCGGAGATGTATCTCTGGGCCCTCTCGGTAATGTACATCACTTTAAGCCTTGCAAGCAATGTAACTAATGAGTTAGTTAAGGGATGTAGCATTACGGAATGAGTAAAGAGACTTGCCGGTAATGAGATTGAACTAGGTATGATAATACCGACGATCGAATCTCGGGCAAGTAACATACCGATGACAAAGGGAACAACGTATGTTGTTGTGCGGTTTGACCGATAAAGATCTTCGTAGAATATGTAGGAACCAATATGAGCATCCAGGTTCCGCTATTGGTTATTGACCGGAGATGAGTCTCGGTCATGTCTACATAGTTCTCGAACCCGTAGGGTCTGCACGCTTAACGTTCGGTGACGATTGGTATTATGAGTTTATGTGTTTTGATGTACCGAAGGTAGTTCAGAGTCCGGATATGATCACGGACATGACGAGGAGCCTTGAAATGGTCGAGACATAAAGATCGATATATTGAAAGCCTATGTTTGGACATCGGAATGGTTCTGGATGAGTTCGGGCATTTTTCGGAGTACCGGGAGGTTACCGGAACCCCCCCGGGGAGTCAATGGGACTTAATGGGCCAGAGTGGAAAGGAGGAGGAGGCGGCCAAGGTGGGGGCGCCCCCCAAGCCCAATCCGAATTGGGAAGGGGGGCCGGCCCCCTTTCCTTCTCTCCTTCCCCCCCTTCCTTACCTCTCCTACACCAACTAGGGAAAGGGGAATCCTACTCCCACCGGGAGTAGGATTTCCCCCTTGGGCGCGCCTATGAGGCCGGCCCTCTCCCCATCCCCCACTCCTTTATATACGGGGGGAGGGGGCACCTCATAGACACACAAGTTGATCATTGATCCCTTAGCCGTTTGTGGTGCCCCCCTCCACCATAATCCACCTCGGTCATATTGTAGTGGTGCTTAGGTGAAGCCCTGTTCTGGTAGCATCATCATCACCGTCATAATGCCGCCGTGCTGACGAAGCTCTCCCTCTACACTCAGCTAGATCTAGAGTTCGTGGGACGTCACCGAGCTGAACATGTGCAGATCACGGAGGTGCCGTACCTTCGGTGCTAGGATCGGTCGGATCGTGAAGATGTTTGACTACATCAATCGCATTGTCGTAACGCTTCCGCTTACGATCTACAAGGGTACGTGGACAACAATCTTCCCCTCTTGTTGCTATGCATCACCATGATAGATCTTTCGTGTGCATTGGAATTTTTTTTGAAATTATTGCGTTACCCAACAGTGGTATCAGAGCCAGGTCTATGCGTAGATGTTATATTCATGAGTAGAACACAAAGGAGTTGTGGGCGTGGGTATATACATATTGCTTTCCGTCACTAGTTGATTCTTGATTCAGCGGTATTGTTGGATGAAACGGCCCAGACTGACATTATGCATACGCTTATGCGAGACTAGTTCTACCGACGTGCTTCGCACACAGGTGGCTAGTGGGTGTCTGTTTCTCCAGCTTTAGTTGAATCGGATTCAATGAATAGGGTTCTTTCTGAAGATCAAAAAGCAATCACTATACCGCATTGTGGTTTTTGATGCGTACATAGGAACAGTTCTTGCTCAACCCGTAGCAGCCATGTAAAACTTGCAACAACAAAGTATAGGACGTCTAACTTGTTTTTGCAGGGCATGTTGTGATGTGATATGGTCCAGACATGATGCTAAATTTTATTGTATAAGATGATTGTTTTGTAACAGACTTATCGACAACTGGCAGGAGCCATATGGTTGTCGCTTTATTGTACGAAATGCAACCACCATGTAATTGCTTTACTTTATCACTAATCGGTAGCGATAGTCGTAGTAGCAATAGTTGGCGAGACGACAACGATGCTTCGATGGAGATCAAGGTGTCAAGCCGGTGACGATGGTGATCATGACGGTGCTTTGGAGATGGAGATCAAAGGCACAAGATGATGATGACCATATCATATCACTTATATTGATTGCATGTGATGTTTATCCTTTATGCATCTTATTTTTCTTAGTTCGGCGGTAGCATTATAAGATGATCTCTCACTAAATTTTAAAGTATAAGTGTTCTCCCTGAGTATGCACTGTTGCTACAGTTCGTCGTGCCAAGACACCACATGATGATCGGGTGTGATAAGCTCTATGTTCACATACAACGGGTGCAAGCCAGTTTTGCACATGAAGAATACTCGGGTTAAACTTGACAAGCCTAGCATATGCAGATATGGCCTCGGAACACTGAGACCGAAAGGTCGAGCGTGAATCATATAGTAGATATGATCAACATAGTGATGTTCACCATTGAAAACTAATACATCTCACATGATGATCAGACATGGTTTAGTTGATATGGATCACGTGATCACCTAGATGATTAGAGAGATGTCTATCTAAGTGGGAGTTTTTAGGTAATATGATTAATTGAACTTTAATTTATCATGAACTTAGTACCTGATAGTATTTTTCATGTCTATGTTGTTGTAGATATATGGCCCGTGTTGTTTTTCCGTTGAATTTTAATGCGTTCCAAGAGAAAGCTAAGTTGAAAGATGATCGTAGCAACTACACGGACTGGGTCCATAACTTGAGGATTATCCTCATTGCTGCACAGAAGAATTACGTCCTGGAAGCACCGCTAGGTGACAAACCCGCTGCAGGAGCAACGCCAGATGTTATGAACACCTGGCAGAGCAAAGCTGATGACTACTCAATAGTTCAGTGTGCCATGCTTTACGGCTTAGAACCGAGACTTCAACGGCATTTTTAACGTCATGGAGCATATGAGATGTTCCAGGAGTTGAAGTTAATATTTCAAGAAAATGCCCGGATTGAGAGATATGAAGTCTCTAATAAGTTCTACAGCTGCAAAATGGAGTAGAATAGTTCTGTCAGTGAACATATACTTAGAATGTCTGGGTACCACAACCACTTGACTCAGCTGGAAGTTAATCTTCCTGATGATAGTGTCATTGACAGAGTTCTTCAATCACTGCCACCAAGCTACAAGAGCTTCGTGATGAACTATAATATGCAAGGGATGGATAAGACTATTCCTGAGCTCTTCGCAATGCTAAAGGCTGCGGAGGTAGAAATCAAGAAGGAGCATCAAGTCTTGATGGTCAGTAAGACCACTAGTTTCAAGAAAAAGGGTAAAGGGAAGAAGGGGAACTTCAAGAAGAACAACAAGCCAGTTGCTGCTCAATTGAAGAAACCCAAGTCTAGACCTAAGCCTGAAAGTGAGTGCTTCTATTGCAAAGGGACTGGTCACTGGAAGCGGAACTGCCCCAAGTATTTGGCGGAGAAGAAGGATGGCAAAGTGAAAGGTATATTTGATATACATGTTATTGATGTGTACCTTACTAATGCTCGCACTAGTGCATGGGTATTTGATACTGGTTCAGTTGCTAACATTTGCAACTCGAAAGAGGGGCTTGATGACCCACAAGTATAGGGGATCTATCGTAGTCCTTTCGATAAGTAAGAGTGTCGAACCCAACGAGGAGCAGAAGGAAATGATAAGCGGTTTTCAACAAGGTATTCTCTGCAAGTACTGAAATAAGTGGTAACAAATAGTTTTGTGATAGGATAAATTGTAACGAGCAACAAGTAACAAAAGTAAATAAAGTGCAGCAAGGTGGCCCAATCCTTTTTGTAGCAAAGGACAAGCCGGAACAAACTCTTATAATAGGAAAAGCGCTCCCAAGGACACATGGGAATATCGTCAAGCTAGTTTTCATCACGTTCATATGATTCGCGTTCAGTACTTTGATAATTTGATATGTGGGTGGACCGGTGCTTGGGTGCTATTCTTACTTGAACAAGCATCCCACTTATGATTAACCTCTATTGCAAGCATCCGCAACTACAACAAAAGTATTAAGGTAAACCTAACCATAGCATGAAACATGTGGATCCAAATCAGCCCCTTACGAAGAAACGCATAAACTAGGGTTTAAGCTTCTGTCACTCTAGCAACCCATCATCTACTTATTACTTCCCAATGCCTTCCTCTAGGCCCAAATAATGGTGAAGTGTTATGTAGTCGACGTTCACATAACACCACTAGAGGCTAGACAACATACATCTTATCAAAATATCGAACGAATACCAAATTCACATGACTACTAATAGCAAGACTTCTCCCATGTCCTCAGGAACAAATGTAACTACTCACAAAGCATATTCATGTTCATAATCAGAGGGGTAATAATATGCATATAGGATCTGAACATATGATCTTCCACCAAATAAACCAACTAGCATCAACTACAAGGAGTAATCAACACTACTAGCAACCTACTAGCACCAATCCCGGACTTTGAGACAAGAATTGGATACAAGAGATGAACTAGGGTTTGGAGATGAGATGGTGCTGGTGAAGATGTTGATGGAGATTGCCCTCTCCCGATGAGAGGAGCGTTGGTGATGACGATGGTGATAATTTCCCCCTCTCGGAGGGAAGTATCCCCGGCAAAACAGCTCTACCGGAGCTCTAGATTGGTTCCGCCTCGTGGCGGTGGAGTCTCGTCCCGAAAAGTTCCTCTGATTTTTTTCTCATCGAAAGACTTCATATAGCAGAAGATGGACGTCGGAGACCCACCAGGGGGCCCACGAGGTAGGGGGCGCGACCTAGGAGGGGGGGGGGCGCCCCCACCCTCGTGAGCAGGGTGTGGCCCCCCTGGCCTTCATCTTTGGCGAGGATTTTTCTTTATTTATTTGAAGATGTTCCGTGGAGTTTTCAGGACTTTTGGAGTTGCGCAGAATAGGTCTATAATATTTGCTCCTTTTCCAGCCCAGAATTCCATCTGCCGGCATTCTCCCTCCTTATGTAAACCTTGTAAAATAAGAGAGAATAGCCATAAGTATTGTGACATAAAGTGAAATAACAGTCCATAATGCAATAAATATCGACATAAAAGCATGATGCAAAATGGGCGTATCAACTCCTCCAAGCCTAGACCTCGCTTGTCCTCAAGCGAAAAGCCGATAACAATAAATATGTCCTCATGTTTGGAGGTAGTGGCGTCGATAAAAATAAAATACAGACATGAAGGCATCATGATTATTCTCATAACGGCAACATATATAGATTTTGTCATATGATTACTTATGTTCAAGTGATGATCTATTCACAATGCAAAAGTATAAATCATAAACCTTATTGGGCTCCGACAAACTATAATCTCAGTCATTGAAGCAATTGCAATTTATCATAAGATCAGAAAGAGTCTATGTCAGAGCTAAAAAGCAAGTCCACATACTCAACTATCATCTTGTCCTTCATAATTGCTAACACTCACGCAATACTTGTGGTTACGGAGTTTTAATCGGACACAGAGAAAGATAGGGGCTTATATATATATCATGTTCTTTCCAACATGCTGAGCTTGCCAAAGGATAAAATGAAAAGGGAAAGGTGAAGGTCACTGTGACTCTTGCATAAGGTAGAAGATAATAATAAAGGATAGGCACTTCGCAGAGGGAAGCAGAGGTTGCCATGCACTTTTATGGTTGGATGCATAAAATCTCAATGCGAAAGAACGTCACTTTATATTGCCCCTTGTGATATGAACCTTTATTATGCAGTCCGTCGCTTTTATTACTTCCACATCACAAGATCGTATAAAGCTTATTTATCCCACACCAATCAATCATACATATTTAGAGCAATTTTTATTGCTTTGCACCGATGACAACTTACTTGAAGGATCTTACTCAATCCATAGGTAGATATGGTGGACTTTCATGGCAAAACTGGTTTAAGCGTATTTGGAAGCACAAGTAGTATTTCTACTTGGTGCTGAGAATTTGGCTAGCATGAGGGGGAAAGGAAAGCTCAACAAGTTAGAGGATCCATGACAACATACTTTATCTCAGATATAAGAAAGACATAACTCATTACGTTGTCTTCCTTGTCCAACATCAACCCTTTAGCATGTCATATTTTAATGAGTGCTCCCAATCATAAAAGATGTCAATGATAATATATCTATATGTGAAAACCTCTCTTTCCTTATTACTTCCTATTAATTGCAACGATGACCAAAGCTATGTCTGCCAACTCCCAACAACTTTTAATCATCATACTCTTTCTATGTGAAGTCATTACTCTCAATAAGATCAATATGAACTCTTTGTTTCTTTTTATTCTTTTTCTCTTTTCTTTTATTCACCCAAGATCATGGAAAAATAATCAAGCCCTTTACTCAACACTAATTTTTATTATATATAGGTCACGGACTCGATTACAAAGAGAGATCATAAAGCAAAACTCAAAACTAGATCATGCCATAAACTTTATTCTACTAGATCAAGATACTACTATTAGGATCGAACTAAGAAAAACGGTAAAGATATGAGTTGTGATTGTGATACGATACCGGGGCACCTCCCCCAAGCTTGGCAGTTGCCAAGGGGAGTACCCATACCCATGTGATTATGTCTCCTTTGTCGGCGAAGAAGGTGGTGGTGATGTTGGCTTAGTTGATGGCTTAGGCTTCTCCCTTAATTTGCGCTTGAGGACGGCATTTTGATCCCTCAGATCATCAATCTCCCACTCCAGGGTTAATATCTTTTTGCATAGGTCCTGCTTATTTTCCTGCAAGAGACGAAAAGGGATAAACTCGAACTTGGGTTTCTTTACCCTATCAGGGAGACTTGACTTTTTGAACTCCACGTGCATGTCCCCAGGTTGAGGTAATGGGTGCTTCATCTTCATCTGAGCTCGTCTCCTCCTTCCCCTTGGGTTCATAGTCCTCTTCTTCCTCCGTGGTCCATCCATCGTGTTCCACATCTCCATAGACCTTGGGATTTGCTAAGTAATCATCCACATAGCTTTCTCCTTCCGAATCCGTACCACACACCTATTCCTTTTCGGAGTCTGAAACGGTCTGGAAGGTGTCCCTTATGTATTCCTCTGGGGTTACAGTTTCAATAATATTGGTTTCAACATTTATGGGATTACCTGAGATATATTGTTTGATTCTTTGACCATTACCACCTTCGGATTTGTGCCCTCGAAGTTGTTGATTTTTATGGCACCGGAACGATAGACCTCTTCGATAACATAGGGGCCTTCCCATTTAGAGAGAAGTTTTCCTGCAAAAAATCTTAAACGAGAGTTGTATAGCAATACATAATCACCTACATTAAACTCACGCTTTTGTATCCTTTTGTCATGCCATCTTTTAACTTTTTCTTTAAACAACTTGGCATTTTCATAAGCTTGGGTTCTCCATTCATCAAGTGAGCTAATATCAAATAACCTCGTTTCACCGGCAAGTTTGAAATCATAGTTGAGCTCTTTAATAGCCCAATATGCCTTATGTTCTAGTTCGAGAGGTAAGTGACATGCTTTTCCATAAACCATTTTATACGGAGACATACCCATAGGATTTTTATATGCAGTTATATAAGCCCATAATGCATCATCAAGTTTCTTAGACCAATTCTTTCTAGACCTATTAACAGTCTTTTGCAAAATTAATTTGAGCTCTCTATTGCTCAATTCTACTTGACCACTAGACTGTGGGTGATAAGGAGATGCAATTCTATGATTAACATCATACTTAGCAAGCATTTTACGGAAAGCACCATGAATAAAGTGTGAACCACCATCAGTCATTAAATATCTAGGGACTCCAAACCTCGGAAAAATAACTTCCTTAAGCATTTTAATAGAAGTGTTATGATCAGCACTACTAGTTGGAATAGCTTCTACCCACTTAGTAACGTAATCAACAACAACGAAAATATGTGTGTATCCATTAGAGGCAGGAAAAGGTCCCATATAATCAAAGCCCCAAACATCAAACGGTTCAATAACAAGAGAATAATTCATAGGCATTTCTTGACGTCTACTAATATTACCAATTCTTTGACATTCATCACAAGACAAGACAAACTTACGGGCATCCTTGAAGAGAGTAGGCCAATAAAAATCAGATTGCAATACCTTATGTGCAGTTCTATCTCCAGCGTGGTGTCCTCCATAAGCCTCGGAATGACACTTGCGTAGGATTTGTTCCTGTTCATGCTCAGGTACACAACGTCTAATAACACCATCTACTCCTTCTTTATAAAGATGTGGGTCGTCCCAAAAGTAATGTCTCAAGTCATAGAAAAACTTTTTCTTTTGCTGGTATGTGAAGCTAGGTGGTATAAACTTAGCAACAATATAATTAGCATAATCAGCATACCATGGAGTACCACGAGAAGTACTTATAACATTTAATTGGTCATCAGGAAAGCTATCATTAATAGGTAGTGGGTCATCAAGAACATTCTCTAACCTAGACAAGTTGTCTGCAACGGGGTTCTCAGCTCCCTTTCTATCAACAATATGCAAATCAAATTCTTGTAGCAAGAGAACCCATCTAATAAGTCTAGGTTTAGCATCTTTCTTTTCCATAAGGTATTTAATAGCAGCATGATCAGTGTGAATAGTTACTTTAGAATCAACAATATAAGGTCTGAACTTATCACAAGCAAATACAACTGCTAAAAGCGCTTTTTCAGTAGTAACATAATTTCTTTGAGCATTGTCTAGAGTCTTACTAGCATAATGAATAACATTTAGTTTCTCATCAACTCTTTGCCCTAGAACAACACCTACAGCATAATCACTAGCATCACACATAATTTGAAAGGGTAAATTCCAATCAGGTGGCTAAACAACAGGTGCAGAGACTAATGCTTTCTTAAGTATTTCAAATGCTTCTACACAATCATCATCAAAGACAAATGGTATATCTTTTTGCAATAAATTAGTCAGAGGCCGAGAAATTTTTGAGAAGTCCTTAATGAACCTCCTATAAAATCCGGCGTGACCAAGGAAACTTCTTATACCTTTGATGTCCTTGGGACATGGCATCTTTTCAATAGCATCGACCTTGGCTTTATCAACTTCAATACCTCTTTCAGAAACTTTATGCCCCAAGACAATACCTTCATTAACCATAAAGTGGCACTTTTCCCAATTCAAGACAAGATTAGTTTCTTCACATCTCTGCAAAACTCGATCAAGATTGCTCAAGCAATCATCAAAATAGGAACCATAGACGGAAAAATCATCCATGAAAACCTCACAAATCTTTTCACAAAAGTCAGAGAATATAGCCATCATGCATCTTTGAAAGGTAGCAGGTGCATTAGATAGACCAAAAGGCATACATCTATAAGCAAAAGTACCAAAAGGGCATGTAAAAGTAGTCTTTGATTGATCTCTAGCCGACACGGGTATTTGAGAGAAACCAGAATAACCATCTAGAAAGCAATAGTGTGTATGTTTGCATAATATTTCTAGCATTTGATCAATAAAAGGTAAGGGGTAATGATCTTTCTTAGTAGCTTTATTTAATTTGCGGAAATCAATTACCATCCTATAACCTGTGATAATTCTTTGTGGAATCAATTCATCTTTATCATTAGGAACAACACTAATACCTCCCTTCTTAGGGACACAATGGACAGGACTTACCCACTGACTATGAGCAACGAGATAAATTATACCTCCCTCCAGAAGCTTGAGTATTTCTTTTCTTACCACTTCTTTCATTTTAGGATTCAGACGTCGTTGAGGATCACGAACTGGTTTGGCATCTGCTTCCAAATTTATTTTATGTTCACATAGAGTGGGACTAATGCCCTTAAGATCATCAAGAGTATATCCAATAGCAGCACGATGCTTCTTCAGAGTTTTCAATAATCTTTCTTCTTCATGCTCTGAAAGGTTAGCACTAATAATAACAGGATATATCTTCTTTTCATCAAGATAAGCATATTTAAGATTATCAGGCAACAGTTTAAGCTCAAACACGGGATCACCCTTGGGTGGAGGAGGATCCCCTAAAATTTCAACAGGCAAGTTGTGTTGCAGAATAGGTTCCTGTTTAAAGAATACTTCATCTATTTCCCTTCTTTCATTCATGAACATATCATTTTCATGGTCTAGCAAATAGTGTTCTAAAGGATCACTAGGAGGTACATCAATAGAAGCAAGACCAATAATTTCATCCTTACTAGGCAATTCTTCCTCACGATGTTGTTTACTAAATTTAGAAAAATTAAACTCATGAACCATATCATCCAAGCCAATAGTAACAACATTATTTTCGCAATCTATCCTAGCATTAACAGTGTTCAACAAGGGTCTACCAAATATAATGGGACAAAAGCTATCTTGCGGAGAAGTAAGAACAAGAAAATCAGCAGGATATTTAGTTTTCCCACACAAGACTTCACCACTCTAACAATTCCCATCGCTGAAATAGTATCTCTATTGGCAAGTTTAATTATGACATCAATATCTTCTAATTCAGCAGGTGCAATTTCATGCTTGATTTATTTATACAAGTCATAAGGTATAACACTAGCACTAGCACCCATATCACATAAGGCATGATAACAATGATCTCCTATTTTAACAGAAATAACAGGCACGCCTACCACAGGTCTATGTTTATCTCTAGCACAAGGTTTAGCAATTCTAGCAGTTTCACCTTCGAACTGAATAACATGCCCATCAATATTATCAGACAAGAGATCTTTAACAATAGCAATATTAGGTTCTACTTTAACTTGCTCAGGAGGTGTATAAGTTCTAATATTGCTTTTACGAACAACAGTTGAAGCTTTAGCATGATCCTTTATTCTAATAGGGAAAGGCGGTTTCTGAACATAAGAAGTAGGAACAATAGGATCATTATAAGTGACAGTCTTTTCTTCAACTTTAATAGGTGCAGCTACTTTTACTTCTATGGGAGGATGATATTTAAACCACTTCTCCTTAGGGAGATCAACATAAGTAGCAAAAGATTCACAGAAAGAAGCTACTATCTTAGAGTCAAGTCCATATTTAGTGCTAAACTTAGGGAAAATATCGGTGTCCATAAAAGATTTAACACAATCAAACTTAGGTGCCATACCTGACTCCTTACCTTCGTCGAGGTCCCAATCTTCAGAGTTGCATTTAATTCTATCCAATAAATTCCATCTGAATTCAATAGTCTTCATCATAAAAGAGCCAGCACAAGAAGTATCGAGCATGGTTTGATTATTATGAGAAAGCCGAGCATAAAAACTTTGCATGATTATTTCTCTCGAGAGCTCATGATTGGGGCATGAATATAACATTGATTTAAGCCTCCCCCAAGATTGAGCGATGCTTTCTCCTTCGCGAGGCCAGAAATTATATATATATATAATTGCGATCACGATGAACAAGATGCATAGGGTAATACTTTTGATGAAATTCCAATTTCAATCTTTTATAGTTCCATAATCTCATATCATCACATAGCCTATACCATATCAACGCGTCTCCCTTCAAAGATAAAGGGAAGACCTTCTTCTTAGCAACATCATCGGGTACACCTGCAAGCTTAAATAATCCACAAACTTCATCCACATATATTAAGTGCTCATCAGGATGCTTTGTTCCATCTCCTCTAAAAGGGTTAGCTAGCAGTTTTTCCATCACACCCGAAGGAAATTCAAAAGGAGTTTCATTTTCAATAGGTTCAGTAGGTTGAGGAGCAACTCTTTGCTCTACTGGACGGGGTGAAGATACCCCGAACAAGCCCCTCAGAGAATTACTTTCCATAGTAGCAAGTGACAGTAAATTTCAGCACACTATATAAATTTTTCCTTACCAAATTCCACCTACCAAAGGCGCTACACTCCCTGGCAACGGCGCCAGAAAAGAGTCTTGATGACCCACAAGTATAGGGGATCTATCGTAGTCCTTCCGATAAGTAAGAGTGTCGAACCCAACGAGGAGCAGAAGGAAATGATACGCGGTTTTCAGCAAGGTATTCTCTGCAAGTACTGAAATAAGTGGTAACAGATAGTTTTGTGATAGGATAAATTGTAACGAGCAACAAGTAACAAAATTAAATAAAGTGCAGCAAGGTGGCCCAATCCTTTTTGTAGCAAAGGACAAGCCGGAACAAACTCTTATAATAGGAAAAGCGCTCCCGAGGACACATGGGAATACCGTCAAGCTAGTTTTCATCACGTTCATATGATTCGCGTTCAGTACTTTGATAATTTGATATGTGGGTGGACCCGTGCTTGGGTGCTGTTCTTACTTGAACAAGCATCCCACTTATGATTAACCTCTATTGCAAGCATCCGCAACTACAACAAAAGTATTAAGGTAAACCTAACCATAGCATGAAACATGTGGATCCAAATCAGCCCCTTACGAAGCAACGCATAAACTAGGGTTTAAGCTTCTGTCACTCTAGCAACCCATCATCTACTTATTACTTCCCAATGCCTTCCTCTAGGCCCAATTACTGGTGAAGTGTTATGTAGTCGACGTTCACATAACACCACTAGAGGCTAGACAACATACATCTTATCAAAATATCGAACGAATACCAAATTCACATGACTACTAATAGAAAGACTTCTCCCATGTCCTCAGGAACAAACGTAACTACTCACAAAGCATATTCATGTTCATAATCAGAGGGGTAATAATATGCATATAGGATCTGAACATATGATCTTCCACCAAATAAACCAACTAGCATCAACTACAAGGAGTAATCAACACTACTAGCAACCTACTAGCACCAATCCCGGACTTTGAGACAAGAATTGGATACAAGAGATGAACTAGGATTTGGAGATGAGATGGTGCTGGTGAAGATGTTGATGGAGATTGCCCTCTCCCGATGAGAGGAGCGTTGGTGATGACGATGGTGATGATTTCCCCCTCCCGGAGGGAAGTATCGCCGGCAGAACAGCTCTGCCGGAGCTCTAGATTGGTTCCGCCTCGTGGCGGCGGAGTCTCGTCCCGAAAAGTTCCTCTGATCTTTTTCTCATCGAAAGACTTCATATAGCTGAAGATGGACGTCGGAGACCCACCAGGGGGCCCACGAGGTAGGGGGCGCGCCCTAGGAGGGGGGGGGGGCGCCCCCACCCTCGTGAGCAGGGTGTGGGCCCCCTGGCCTTCATCTTTGGTGAGGATTTTTCTTTATTTATTTTAAGATGTTCCATGGAGTTTCAGGACTTTTGGAGTTGCGCAGAATAGGTCTCTAATATTTGCTCCTTTTCCAGCCCAGAATTCCAGCTGTCGGCATTCTCCCTCCTTATGTAAACCTTGTAAAATAAGAGAGAATAGCCATAAGTATTGTGACATAAAGTGAAATAACAGTCCATAATGCAATAAATATCGATATAAAAGCATGATGCAAGATGGACGTATCAGGGCTATGGATTAAGAGAAGATTGGCTAAGGATGAGGTGATGATGCACGTGGGAAGTGGTTCCAAAGTCGATGTGATCGCCGTCGGCACACTACCTCTACCTTCGGGATTAGTTTTAGACCTAAATAATTGTTATTTGGTGCCAGCGTTGAGCATGAACACTATATCTGGATCTTGTTTAATGCGAGACGGTTATTCATTTAAATCAGAGAATAATGGTTGTTCTATTTATATGAGTAATATCTTTTATGGTCATGCACCCTTGATGAGTGGTCTATTTTTACTAAATCTTGATAGTAGTGATACACATGTTCATAGTATTGAAGCCAAAAGATGCAGAGTTAATAATGATAGTGCAACTTATTTGTGGCACTGCCGTTTGGGTCATATTGGTTGTAAAGCGCATGAAGAAACTCCATTCCGATGGACTTCTGGAATTACTTGATTATGAATCATTTGGTACTTGCGAACCATGCCTAATGGGTAAGATGATGAAAACTCCATTCTCCGGAACAATGGAGCGAGCAATAGAGTTATTGGAAATCATACATACTGATGTATGTGGACCAATGAACATTGAGGCTTGCAGCAGATATCGTTATTTTCTCACCTTCATAGATGATTTGAGTAGATATGGGTATATCTACTTAATGAAACATAAGTCTGAAACATTTGAAAAGTCCAAAGAATTTCAGAGTGAGGTGGAAAATCATCGTAACAAGAAAATAAAGTTTCTATGATTCAATCGTGGAGGAGAATATTTGAGTTACGAGTTTGGTCTTCATTTGAAACAATGCAGAATAGTTTCGCAACTCACGCCACCCGGAACACCACAACGTAATGGTGTGTTCGAACGTCGTAATCGTACTTTACTAGATATGGTGCGATCTAGGATGTCTCTTACCGATTTACTGCTATCATTTTGGGGTTATGCTTTAGAGACGACTACATTCACGTTAAATAGGGCACCATCTAAATCTGTTGAGACGACACCTTATGAACCGTGGTTTGTCAAGAAACCCAAGTTGTCGTTTCTTAAAGTTTAGGGCTGCGATGCCTATGTGAAAAAGCTTCAACCTGATAAGCTCGAACCCAAATTGGAGAAATGTGTCTTCATAGGACACCCAAAGGAGACTATTGGATACAACTTCTATCACAGATCCGAAGGCAAGATATTCGTTGCTAAGAATGGATCCTTTCTAGTGAAGGAGTTTCTCTCGAAAGAAGTGAGTGGGAGGAAAGTAGAACTTGATGAGGTAATTGTACCTGCTCCCTTATCGGAAAGTAGTTCATCACTGAAATCAGTTCCAGTGATTCCTACACCAGTAAGTGAGGAAGCTAATGATGATGATCATGCAACTTCTGATCAAGTTACTACCGAACCTCGTAGGTCAACCAGAGTAAGATCCACACCAGAGTGGTATGGTAATCCTCTTCTGGAGGTCATGTTACTTGACCATGACGAACCTACAAACTATGAGGAAGCGATGATGAGCCCAGATTCCGCAAAATGGCTTGAGGCCATGAAACCTGAGATGGGATCCATGTATGAGAACAAAGTGTGGACTTTGGTTGACTTGCCCGATGATCGGCATGCCATAGAGAATAAATGGATCTTCAAGAAGAAGACTAACGCTGACGGTAATGTTACTGTCTACAAAGCTCAACTTGTTGCAAAAGGTTTTTGACAAGTTCAAGGAGTTGACTACGATGAGACCTTCTCACCTGTAGCGATGCTTAAGTCCGTCCGAATCATGTTAGCAATTGCCGCATTTTATGATTATGAAATTTGGCAAATGGATGTCAAAACTGCATTCCTTAATAGATATCTTAAAGAAGAGTTGTATATGATGCAACCAGAAGATTTTGTCGATCCAAAAGGTGCTAACAAAGTGTGCAAGCTCCAGCGATCCATTTATGGACTGGTGCAAGCCTCTCGGAGTTGGAATATATGATTTGATAGTGTGATCAAAGCATATGGTTTTATACAGACTTTTGGAGAAGCCTATATTTACAAGAAAGTGAGTGAGAGCTCTATAGCATTTCTGATATTATATGTAGATGACATATTGTTGATCAGAAATGATACTGAATTTCTGAATAGCATAAAAGGATACTTGAATAAGAATTTTTCAATGAAAGACCTCGGTGAAGCTGCTTATATATTGGGCATCAAGATCTATACAGATAGATCAAGACGCTTAATTGGACTTTCACAAAGCACATACCTTGATAAAGTTTTGAAGAAGTTCAAAATGGATCAGGCAAAGAAAGGGTTCTTGCCTGTATTACAAGGTGTGAAATTGAGTCAGACTTAATGCCCGACCACTTCAGAAGATAGAGAGAAAATGAAAGTCATTCCCTATGCTTCAGCCATAGGTTCTATCATGCATGCTATGCTGTGTAGAAGACCTAATGTGTGCCTTGCTATTAGTTTATCAGGGAGGTACCAAAGTAATCCAGGAGTGGATCACTGGACAACGGTCAAGAACATCCTGAAATACCTGAAAAGGACTAAGGATATGTTTCTCGTATATGGAGGTGACAAAGAGCTCGTCGTAAACGGTTACGTGGATGCAAGCTTTAACACTGATCCGGATGACTATAAGTCACAAACCAAATACATATTTTTATTAAATGGTGGAGCTATCAGTTGGTGCAGTTCCAAGCAGAGCGTCGTGGCGGGATCTACATGTGAAGCGGAATATAGCTACTCCGGAAGCAGCAAATGAAGGAGTCTGGATGAAGGAATTCATATCCGATATAGGTGTCATACCTAGTGCATTGGGTCCAATGAAAATCTTTTGTGACAATACTGGAGCATTGCCTTGGCAAAGGAATCCAGATTTCACAAGACAACCAAGCACATCAAGAGACGCTTCAATTCCATCTTGTTGATATGAGTAGTCTATCATTCCTATTATTGATATGAGTAGTCTATCATTCCTATTAAGCCGGGATGTCACAAGAATAATGCAGATGTACAGCTTATTTATGGATCACCAATCATTTATTTTGGTTACCTTGTAACTATGACTCGTTTATCTTATTGCAATGATGTGCATGTTCTGTTTGCATTTTGTCTAAAAAATAATTATATTACTCTACTGACAGACCTTATATTTGGCTTTTATCAACAGTGGTGTGTTGATTAATGAGAAATACTTCTATCTTGGATTCCGTGGGCGTGTTGAGAACCAGTTTAATCCCAAGAACAGACTTGTGGTATGTACTATTTTGTTATGTTTTCAAATAGTTTGCCCCAAGCATGATTATATCATACAATTGCACTTCTACTGCAGGTGACCATTTTAACCATGTTTACTCTAATAACTCTATACTCAACAATCATCCCTATATCTCTTTATGTGTCCATTGGGGTATATTGTCCTCGATCTCATGTAGTGCATCCTATTATCAGACGTTTAGACATTATATTACCTTTGATATGCAGACGAGCAGATTCATTCACTGCGCACAGTTTATTAAAAATGATCTGAATATGTATCATGCTGAGAGCAACACCCCAGCTTTGGCCCGTACTTCTAATCTGAATGAGGAGCTTGGGCAGGTAATATCCCCTTACAAAAAATGTTTCAATGGTTTCATTTTGTCCAAGATGAATTTATTCTTTCTAGATTGGCTATTCACTACTGGAATCAGGGAATTTGCCATCAGCCAGTTCTTTGCCGTCAGCTATCAGAAAGCAGGCGGCAAAGAACCAGCTGATGGCAAACATATACTTTGCTATGCGCCAGTTCTTTGCCGTCTGCCAGCGAACGACAAAGGTCACGACAAAGGTCACAAAGGCAGATGGCAAAGAGCCCAGCTGGGCCCAACTGGACCCTGGCTTTGTTGCACTTACAATACAAGGAAGCGCCAATCTGTGGTTTGCCGCTTTCCAAATGGAAAACTTGTTCTCTACTGCAAGGTAATATAAGAAACAAACACTTGATATACCTTACATTTTTCAGATCGTTGCACTAACCTTGTACAACAACTTTTGTGTCATAGGGTGCTGATAATGTCATCTATGAATGTTTAGCTGATGGAAATTATGACATTAAAAAGACAAGCAGAGAACATCTAGAGCAATTTGGAATTGCTGGCTTGCGTACACTTTGCCTTGCTTATCGAGATCTCAGCATGGACAAATACAACAGCTAGAATGAGAAGTTCATGCAAGCTAAATCTTCTTTACGTGACCATGATAAGAAGCTTGTTGAGGCATGCATCACTATCTTTCTGAATACTTTACTAGTATTGATATTATATCTTCTTTTATTGAGTATATGTGCTGAATTGCGGTCCTTGTGATTTGATGTTCTGTTACTGCCTCTCCAATCCCTTCTATCGCTTGCCTGACTTCTTGGTTTACTGTCATCCATTATCGGACTTGAGTCTTGTATGCACTGCTGGGCATGTGTTTAAATTCCTGTGACCACTTCATAGTTTATGTATAAAAAATGTAATGTGGTTTAGAAATAATTGTTATATAGGAACATTTTCTGTAGCTCTACATTTTGTCATATATTGGAAGCCTCATTTTGGATTTATTTGATCTGGGCATTTCGTATAATCAAAAGTTAAATTTCTTTTGCGATTAGTTTAATTATTGAATTTACTTGACGAATAGGTCATTTTTGAATTTTCATTCTCGAATGCAAAACTCTTTCTGTGATTTCTATAATAGTGTAGTAGCAGAAGATGTTTTTAAACAGATTGTTCTAAAACCAAATCAGTGCCATTGTTGCACGTCTCTCTACTCCTATAAAAGACCCAGTTGGGGATGATGGTGTGCCTGCCATCCATCGTCATTTCTGACCATTCGATATACATCTAAAGCATGCAAGGTACTCCACATTTGCAGAAAACCCCTTAGTCTCTCTAGGCTAGCCCCATCTGTCCCCCATGTCATCCAAACAGATAAGAGGAACAGACATTGGGTAATTTCTTTTCAAGCCTGCAAACATGTAGCTGTCTCTTTTGGGTCCATTGTAACGCACATGCACTTTGCTAGTCCTATTTCAATATACTAACCTACATATTGATGGTCAATGTTTTAAACGGTGGACTGCATGAATCCGAGTATGCCATGACAACCTTTACTTAAGGGACAAAAGGAGTGATTTTTTAATGGGTGTCTTATTTCTCTCCAAAAGACAAAAATTAGACGAGTCTTATTGCCTGTGTAGTGAATAGTTGTTTAATAATTTTTGTTGCTAATTTGTAATCTTACCTTGCCATTGAATATTAGTACTTTATACATATTTATACATAATTTAGAAAAAATATCTGTATCCAGTTAATTCGATGTATATGTACCAAGGTAGGAAAGAGGATCATGAACAAAATAGACTGGTCCCTCTCTCTAAAACATTAAGCGTTTATTGAAAATCATCACAAGAATGCCACTGTCTGTGTATTCTGTCATATTATTAAGGACAGTGAGTTGTAAAAAGCATTTGAAGTTAATCTTTTCTGCTATTGCTGGGCCATAATGTGATATAATTTTCTTCTCATTTTTCTTCCAGGTGGCCGAATTGATTGAGAAGGACCTTATATTGATAGGTTGCACTGCTATTGAAGACAAATTGCAAGAAGGGGTGCTCAATTGGGGAGTACTAATTCAATTACACTTATTGAGGGAGTATCATTTAGATCAGGGAATAGCTCAATTGGGTTCTTGTGAGTAGAACTCACATTTTCCTTAGTATTTTGATTGGTGGGGGTATTAAGGGATTTATTTTGGCTGATATTTAGTCTTTATTCTTATATACCCCCTCTATCCCATAATATAAGATCTTATTACATCCAGTATGCTCACATATTGGATGTAATAATGTCTTATATGATGGGACGGAGGGAGTATCTAACAACATAAAATATTTTTAATTGTCTTACCTCTTATGTGGTTGTGTTGCTTTAGCCCCTCTGCCATGTTTATATGCGCCTTGGTATGTCTTTTTTGTTCTTTGTACTTTGGTTAAAGCATAATCAGCAATACAATTGTATCTGATTGTATTAAACCAACTTTTTGACTTGTGGCGTAATCTTTGTTATGGACCTTCCTTTCCATATATAATGTTCTGGCCATTTTCAGGGTGACCCTGTGGAAATTGCGCGAGTTATCAAAGAGTCGGTAAAACAGAGTCTAAGAAGTTACCTCGAGGAAGCCCACCGTTCCCTAAGTAACACATCGAAACGAAAGTTGGCTTTCATTATTGATGGAAGATGCTTGATGTATGCTCTAGATCCAGCTCTTCGTGTGAATCTTCTTGGTTTGAGTTTAATTTGTCACTCAGTTGTATGTTGTCGAGTTTCTCCACTGCAAAAGGCACATGTAAATTTCATTTCTTGCTGTTAGTGTTTATGCATGCCTTGCGTTTTACCCAGGGAAGTACTAACATCATGATGTGGTTACTGTGAACCTCCGCCTCCTGATGTCATGCAACTCTATTACGAGATGGCATTATTTCAGTGTAGCCGGCAGTATAGCGGCCTGGTTTCTGTTTATCTTTATATACTCAGCCATAATGACATCATTTGACAGACAGGTTGGTGAATTATGCACTAATCTATCTCTCTGCTGATGACCATCAGGGCCTAATAATCGTTTCTTTCTACAAATGCATAACTTCAGGCTGTGTTCCTTCTGCAGGAAAATGCATACTTTGTGATTTATGTTCTGATGAGTACCTTTTTCTTCTACCTGACACTAATTCTTGTTCCGGTCATCGCTCTCTTTGGTGACTTCCTATATCTATCGTAAGATACCACCTTTTCCTTTTGCACAATTATATGTTATTGTCATCTGGTTTTGATTCTGTCGGGTGGTAGGTACGACATATGCCAACGGGTGGCTTATCTTTGTGGGAACCAGTAAGACGTCGCCGGTGCCTGGAAGCGGGATGAGGCGAGGACACGCACGCCGGCGGATCTTACCCAGCTTCGGGGCTCTCCGAGGAGATAACACCCCTACTGCTGCTCTGCGGGGTCTCCGCATGATCACTCGATGAATCAAGTAGCTACACAACGCTCCTGGAGCTGTTTTGGGGGGAGGAGGAAGAAAGGGCACGGCTAGCCTGCTTCTTCTCCTTATGCGGTGTCTAGAACTAGCAGGGGGTCGAACCCTTTGCATGGGTGCCCCGGGGGGTTTATATAGGCCTACCCCCCGGGGGTACAATGGTAATCCGGCTGGGCGCGGGGCCCAGCCGTCTGTGACTGCACTCGCCGGCTTCTGCGCCGACTGCTGGGGCCCGCCGGCTGGTGGGTCCCGCCGGCTGCCAACTCCTTGGTCACTGTGGCTTCATCTTGCTGACGTGAGCTTCATCGTGGTAAGCGCGGCTACAGTACCGCCGCCTGCCGGGCGATCGCTGTAGCCTTACCGCGTCTTGTCTCCTTAATGGGGCGTCTTCTTCGAGGGAGGCGGCAAGCCGGCTGCGGGGAGCCGGCTCCGTCTCGGGCCGGCTGGTCGGAAGCGTGGCCGCCTTCGGCCGTCCCTCCGCGCGAAGGGGCCCACCGCCTGTGGGCCGCGCTGGCGGCCCGTCGTGGGTGACGCCAGGATCAACGTGGCTACAGTGCTGCGCCGGACGGGTCGTGCCTACCTCGTACGGCGCACTGTGCCAAGCGTGCCCCGGGATTCGAGGGTGGCAGGCTCTCCTGTAGCCACGCCCCGTCGCACCACCGTTAGTTTGGTGCAAACTTTGTGGGTACGGTCTTGACTGCTTTATGGCGAGCCGGCTCGAAGGAGTCGGCCTTCTCACAGCCGGCTTCTTGGAGTCGGCCCTTTCATGAGGGCTAAAGTCGGACCGCCTTCCGAAAGCCGGCCTTGATCTCAGCCGGCTAGTGGAAGGCGGCCCCAGGTCTTGGGTTCTCGAGAGCCGGGCAAGCTCGTAATTTTTGCAGAAGGGCCAGAGGAAGCCGGCTAGGCTACCCATGGCTATTTCCTCCGACAGTAGTCCCCAAAGCTGATCGAGCTCCGAGGCGAACAAGGGGACGAGAAGCTTGGTCAGCTTCCTATCCTGAAGGGCCGGCTTCACGGGCGTACGCCGACTTCTGATAACCCGCGTAAGCGGGAGGAGAGGGGGCCTGCATGCTGACCACGGGCCCTCTCACGGCCACGTGGCGGCAGGATTCTGCGAGCGCACGCGCGCGATGGGACGCCGCCGCAGGCCCGGGCCCGCCACTCGCGAGCCTCGGTCCGGGCGCGGATCTCCCGTGGCCCACAGGGCCGCTCGCCTTCTCAAGGCAGTTTCGCCTCGCCATTAAGGATCGGTAATCGTGGGGCGTGGGAAGTGGGCACGATCGACCCCCACGCTTCCCCACGCCACGCCTCCTCGACTCCGTCACGTGAGCCTATAAGTAGGGGGAGGAGAGGGAGCGACAGAGGTTCGCGCGCTCCCTCCCACTCCGTCCCCCCTAGCCCTCGTCTCCTTACTCTCGCTGCCGCCGCAGCCTCCTCCTCAACGCCGTCGCGTCTCCACGCCACCTCGTCGCCATGGCATTGTCAAGCTCTTGGGACGGCTCCAACATCCATGAAGATCACGTGGAGTTCCTTCGCCAGACCCGGCGCCTGCCCGGTGCCGACAACGTTCAGGTCCGTCTGGCGCCCGAGAGGGAGATCTCGCCGGCGCCGGAGGAGGGCGAGCGGGTCGTCTTCCGCTCGCACTGCCTGCGCGGCTTCGGCCTCCCGGCGAGCGGGTTTCTTCGTTCCTTCCTCGACTTCTACAACCTCCAGCTGCATCACCTCACGCCCAATGCGGTGATGCTGCTGTCGGCCTTCGTCTCCCTCTGCGAAGGCTTCTTGGGGCTGCTCCCCACGCTGGAGCTCTGGGGAGAATTCTTCCAGAGCAAGCTCGGCACGATCGTCGTCGGCGTGCCCGCCCCCTGCGGAGCCTTCATCGCCATGAGGAGGGCGAGCGAGAACAATCCGTTCCCGCCCATCCCCCTGATCCAATCGGTGAAGGTCTGGCAGAGATCTTACTTCTATGTGAAGAACGTTGCCGAGCAAGAAGACTACATCAACTTGCCGGCTTACGTAGCCGGCCCGCCGGCTGGGAGGCAGCCCTCGTGGAGCTTCCGATCCCGATCGTTGTCTCCGGCCGGGAACGTCGCCATCTCCCGGCTTTGGGTGCTCATTCAGTCGGAAGGCCTGCGCGGGGCCGACTTGGTGGCCGCCTTCGTGGAGCGCCGGATCCTTCCTCTCCAGAGCCGGCCCCACATGATGTGTCAGATGAGCGGCCGGTTCGACCCAAGCTGGCTCAGCACATGGGAGATGCCCCACGCGGAGGTGGCGCTTATGGTCAACTACATCGCCAATTGCAAGCACAGCGGGGACTGGCAGTACGGCAAGGCGCCGTACTCTCGCGCGAATCCTCCACCCGTGGTAAGCTTCTCTCTTTATCCTCTTTTTTGTCGTCAGCCGGCTTCGCGACGGCCGGCTTCTGACCTTCCGGCTCTCTGTGCAGAACCCTCTTCTCCCGCCGCCGGCCGGGGCGGCAGGGATCGAGCGCCAGTACGTCCCCGACCGCACGATGGATGATGTTGACGACCCGGACTTGGGGGCGGCCGCCATGGAAGACGCCGTCGTGGGGGACAGCGCCGAGCTCGGAGGCTCGAAGTTCACCGCAAGCTTCGAGGACTGGCCGGACGACTTTGAAGCTGAAGTCGTTCCGCGCCGCCAGCCGGCGGCCGACCAACAGGGCGCCGGCTCGTCCGTCGCGCCGGCTTCCGGCGGCGCGCAGAAACGTCGGGCCACTCTAGGCCTCTTCGGCAGTCGGCCGAAGAAGTCCAAGCCCTCCGCCACGATGACGAAGCGAGAAGAGGCGGCCGCGAAGGCGGCCCGCTTCCGCAAAGCCGTGAAATAGCCCCAGGCGGTCTCGGCGTAAGTTTTTAACCGCTTGCTGTAGTCTCGTCGTTGTTCTTTTTTCTTCAAATGTACTCTTAGCTTTCTTCGTTTGCTGGACAGGGCGCCGCTTTCTCTCGAGCGGGGCCCAGGCGGCTCCATTGTGGGGCCGGCTGTAGGTTCTTCGAGCTCCCGCCACGTGGACCCCCGCGCCGATCTTAGGGAGGCCACTGAGCGGAACGCCCGCGAAGCGCGGGAGGAGCGCGAGGCGGCGGAGAAGGCGGCCGCCCAGGCGGCAAAGGGGCAGGCTGAAGCCATAGCCAAGGTCCAGAAGGAGGCGGCTCCTGCAGAGACGGAGGCGGAAAGCTCGCGCAGCCAGCCTCCGCTGCTCGCCGTTCCCCTCCGAGCCGTGGCCCCCAACACCCCGTTGCCCATGGCGGAGGAGATCATCCAAGCCCCGCCGCTGTTGGAGAGGGAGGAGGAGCCCGTGGTCTTGGCCGGGAGAACGCCGCCTGCGGCGCCAACCGGGGCAGGCCAAGGCAGTCGATCGCCAGCGGCGCCGGAGGAGCCGGCCGGAGGTGAGCCAGGGAGCCGGGCCGGCCTCAAGGTGCAGCTGGCGACGGGCCGGCGTGCTGAAGGAGGCGCCGCTCCGCCGGAGTTGCGCCGAGCCGCGGGCGCAGGCCAGCCGGCAGGAGATCTGGAGGTGGCCAGCTCCGCCATGTCCGAGTGGACTTCCATCGGGGGGACCGGCGAGCTAGAAGCAGCGGCTCAAGGGGTCCGGAGCCGGCTACGAGCTCAAGCCGCGCTGCAGCAGCAGCTCAACTAAGAGTTCTCGTCGACACGAACCTCTGTCCGGGTAAGTCCTTCGCTCTTGGCTGCTTTGCTTTCTTGATTTCTTCCGTGGGGGCGCGTCAGCGCACCCACTGGGTGTAGTCCCCGAGATTCGGGCCGACTGCTGCGCAGTCGGGTCGGATCTTTCTCGACGGCCACCTTACTTTGCTTTATTTCTAAACTTTCAGGAATACCACAACCTTCGTGTTGCCGCCTTCGACTCCCAGGCTCGAGAGCTGAGCCGGCGGACCAACGACCTGGCCGACAGCCGAAGTAAGTACTTGGTTTGTTTGTCTCCTGTGGGGGCGCGCCAGCGCACCCACTGGGTGTAGTCCCCGAGATTCAGGCCGACTGCCGCGCAGTCGGGTCGAATCTTTCTTGACGACTCCTTTCTTATTGATTTTTCTTCTTCTTTGTCTTCAGGGGCCAACGCTGACTTGAGGAAGGAGCTTGGCGAAGCGAAGGTCGCCCTTTTCGCCAAAGAGGCCGAGTGCACTGCCTTGGCCCAGGAACGGGATCGCCTGGCCAAGAAGCTGGCCGACCAAGAGGAGAGCCACAAAACGGCCCTTCAGGCGGCGAAGGAGAGCGAAGCCGCCGTGCTGGCGGAGTATGAGATAGCGGCGGCGACCTGGTCCGAGACCCGGCGAGGCCTGGAGGAAGGCTACGGCCGGATTGAAGACTTGATCGACGGTAAGCTGCTTTCCACGGCCTTCCCCCGTCCCTTGCCGTCTGGGTTTTTTGACTTATCTTGGACTGCTGCTTGTTGTTTCTTGCAGATTACTTCCCGGGCTACTCCGTCTTCGCTGCCCAAACCATCGAGGCTCATCGCGAAGTGCGCCGTCAAGCGGGGGCCGACATTGCGCCGGATGCAAACCGGACCCTTGAGGAGCAGCTTCTGGCTGTCCAGGCGCGGCTGCAGCTGGCCCACCGGATGCTCCGCCGGCTCCAACGTGCCGGGGCGCAAGTGCTGGCCGCCCTCTGGCCTGGCGAGACGATCCCCCGCACCCCGAGCCGAACTGCCGACTGGCTGGAAGTCGAAGTCGGATGCTTCGAGGCTTGGAAGGCGTCAGCGGCCCGCCTCGGAGCCGGGCGGGTGTTGGAATTCGTACGGGCTTGGTACCCAGGACTGAGCCTGGACCAGCTGCGTACTTGGCGGATGGAGGCCGACGCGGAGCTGGAGGAGGTGAGGCCGGCTATCGCCCAGCGAGCTTCAACGATCGCCGAGTGCACCGACATCAGCGTTTTCGCACCCGAAATCGATGATGACGGTGTCGCGCAGCCGGAGGAGTGGTTCGGGCTGAACCCGGCGGTGGGCGAGGACTCGGCGGAGGAGATCGCCTCCAGCGACGAGGGCGAAGAGGACGAAGACGACGACGGCGGAGACGTCGAGCCGGCTGGTGGAACAACCAGCCGACCTCAGGCCGACCGTGCCTCCAGCAACGAGGCGCGTGGAAGCACGCCCTCTGCGGGAGGCGGCGACCAAGCCGAAGTTCGTCAGCCGGCCGCTCCTTCAGCCGGCGCGACCGTCTCCGCCAACCAGTCGGCCGCTCCGCCAGCCTGACCTGCCGTCTTTATCTTTCCTGCTTTGTTGTCTTTGAACAATCTTTGTTAAGTTTCGCAGTTCCACCCACTGGGGTTGTATCCAAACTATGTTGAATGCTGGCCTCTTGGAGGTCTTTTTATGTAAATATTATCACGTGCATGTTTGGTTTCCATTCACGTATGCTTGTTTGTCCTTAGGCTTTTCCTTTGCCGCCTTCCCTCTTTGGGGAGGCAAGTACTTGAGCTTTCTTGGATTTAAAGTAAAGTGAATGGAAACCGGCCGGCCGGCTGCTCTGGTAGCCGGTCGACGGTGTGGGAGAAACCGGCTTTGTTATATTAGTCCGTTAGTCCCTAGCCGTTTTTCGTGTGGGCGGTCGTTCCTACCTTTGACCCTTGCCAGTCGGACAACCGATTCTTCGAACTGCGACTTTGGCAAGGGAAGGCTTGAGAGCCGGCACACTACTTGTCTGACTGCAGGTAGGACTTCTAATATAACTTCAGTCGGCCAGTCCCCGAGCCGACTAGTCGGACTCGGTGCCGGACAGAATAAGTAAATGATACGACAAGCATGATATTTTCATTCATAAATAAGGGATGGCAGTCCCCGAGCCTTCCTCGGGGAGCCTATTGTCTTGTACTTAATACAAAAGTTGGCGTGATACATACTGCCTTTCAACTGTAAAATCTTCGAAGGAGGTTGGCGTTCCATGGCCGTTCCGACTCCTTGCCGGAGTCGTCTCTCTTGCGTGCCTTCGGCTTCTGCGCGTCGATCAGGTAGTAGGAGTCGTTGCCTAGAGCTCTGCTGATGACGAAGGGGCCTTCCCAAGGGGCTGAGAGCTTGTGCTGGCCGGCTGTTCGCTGAATCAGCCGGAGCACAAGGTCGCCCTCCTGGAAGGATCTTGGCCTGACCTTCCGGCTGTGGTAGCGGCGTAAACCCTGCTGGTAAATGGCAGACCGGCTGAGGGCTAACAGCCGGCTTTCTTCCAGCAGGTCGACGCCGTCTTCTCGTGCTTCCTTGGCCTCCGCTTCCGTGTACATGGTTACTCGAGGCGAGTCGAATTCGATGTCAGTTGGGATGACCGCCTCGGCACCGTACACAAGGAAGAAGGGGGTGAAGCCGGTTGACTTGTTGGGTGTAGTGCGCAGACTCCAGAGGACAGCCGGCAGCTCATCGAGCCAACAGCCGGCCGAGCGCTCCAGAGGTACAACCAATCGGGGCTTGATGCCGGAGAGGATGAGGCCGTTGGCTCGCTCGACCTGGCCGTTTGACTGCGGATGGGCGACGGACGCTAAGTCCAGCCGGATGCCTTGGGCTGCACAGAAACGTGCCAAGGCTCCTTTGGCGAAGTTCGTGCCATTGTCGGTGATGATGCTGTGCGGCACGCCATACCGAGTTGTTATGTCTGCGATGAAGGTCACGGCAGTCGGCCCATTCAACTTCTTGATCGGCTTTGCTTCAATCCACTTGGTGAATTTGTCCATGGTGACGAGCAGATGCGTCATGCCGCCGCGCGCCGTCTTGAATGGGCCCACCATGTCCAGTCCCCAAACGGCAAAGGGCCAAGTGAGGGGAATGGTCTTGAGTGCCGAGGCCGGCATGTGTTGCTTGGAGCTGAAGAGCTGGCATCCCTTGCAATGCTTGACTAGTTCTTTGGCGTCGTCCAAAGCAGTCGGCTAGAAGAAACCATGGCGGAAGGCTTTGGCGACAAGTGATCTTGAGGCCGCATGGTGGCCGCACTCTCCTTGGTGAATGTCTGCGAGGATTTCAATGCCCTTCTCTTGCTCGACGCATCGCTGGAGGACTCCGGTGACGCTGCGCTTGAGTAGTTCTCTGTTGACGATTGTGTACGCTCCGGCTCGACGCTGGACTTGTCTTGCTTCTGTTTCGTCAGCCGGCAGGTCTTGGTTCACTAAGAAGTTGAGGATGGACTGAGCCCAAGACGGAGTCGCGATTTCTTCTACTGCCAAAGTGGCTACTGCCACTAGGGTGGGCGGGCTGGGCGGTGAGGTGCTGGAGTCGGCCGCCGGCTGTAGTGCTGGTGCAGTCCCCGGGCTGGCTACCGCAGTCCCCGAGCCAGCTGCCGAAGTCCCCGGGCCGGCTACAGGGGTCTTGAGGTCGGCTACTTGATTCTTCGAGCCGGACCTGGCCGCATCGGGGTCAGGCGGCACGAAGATGGAATCGGATTCCGGAGACGGCTTGATAGACGGCTTGAGTAGGCGTTGTAGAGCGACGCCGGTTGGAATTGCTTGCCGGGTGGAGCCTATTCGGGCCAAGGCATCGGCTGGCTCGTTGTCGGCTCGAGGTACGTGGAGGAACTCGCACCCTTCAAAGTATCCGCTGAGTTGTTGGACCAGGAAACGGTAGCTCGCCATATTCACGTCCTTGGCGTCCCAGTCACCGGATGACTGCTGGACTACCAGGTCCGAGTCTCCATAACATAGGATCCGGCGAATGCCAAGCTCTTTGGCAAGCCAGAGCCCGTGTATGAGCGCCTCGTACTCGGCCACATTGTTGGAGGCGGCGAAGTGGATCTGTAGCACGTATTTGAGCTTGTCGCCTTTGGGAGAGGTAAGGACGATGCCGGCTCCCAAGCCGGTGCGCATCTTGGACCCGTCGAAGTGCATGCGCCAATGGGTGGAGTCCGGAGCCGGCGGCAGGTACTGGGTCTCGGCCCAGTCGACGAGGAAGTCGGCCAGCGCTTGGGACTTGATGGCGGTGCGGGGCTGGTAGAAGATTGTGTAAGGGGCCAGCTCGATTGCCCATTTCGTGACCCGGCCGGATGCATCCCGGCTGCCTATGATCTCGGCTAGCGGGGCAGTGCATACGACTGTGACGGGATGCTCTTGAAAGTAGGGCTTCAGCTTCTTGGCGGTGAAGTACACGCCGTAACACATCTTTTGGTAGTGCGGGTAGTTCTGCTTTGAGGCGGACAGCACCTCGCTCAAATAATACACCGGCCTCTGGACCGGCTGGGCTCGGCCTTCTTCCGGGCGCTAGACTACGATGACGGTGCTGACCACCCGGCTGGTTGTAGCGATGTAAAGGAGCATGGGCTCTTTCTCAGTCGGCGCTGTGAGGACAGGCGGCGTGGCCATCATCTTCTTCAACTCGTGGAAAGCTTGGTCGGCCTGGTCGTTCCACTCGAAGTGAGTGCTCTTCTTCATGAGGCGGTAGAGGGGGAGGGCCTTTTCTCCGAGCCGGCTCATGAAGCGGTTCAAGGAGGCTAAGCACCCGGTGAACTTCTGAATGTCTCGAAGCTTGGTGGGGATCGCCATTCTCTCGATGGCCTTGATCTTCGCTGGGTTGCATTCGATGCCGCGTTCGGAGACTAGGAAGCCTAGGAGCTGGCCGGCTGGCACCCCGAACACGCATTTCTCGGGGTTGAGCTTGATTTGGAACCGGCGCAGGTTCTCAAATGTTTCCTTGAGGTCTTCCAGCAAGGTGCCACGCTTCTCTGTCTTCACCACGATGTCGTCCACGTAAACGTGGGCATTCCTGCCGAGCTGCTTGAGGAGGCACTTCTGCATGCAACGCTGAAAGGTGGCACCGGCATTTCTCAAGCCGAATGTCATAGTCAGGTAGCAGAAGGCTCCGAACGGCGTGATGAAGGCGGTCTTCAGGCGGTCATTTGGGTCTAGCTTTATCTGGTGATATCCAGAGTAAGCATCCAAAAAACTCAACAGCTCGCATCTGGCTGTGGAGTCTATCACTTGGTCTATCCTTGGCAGGGCGAAAGGATCTTTGGGGCAGGCTTTATTGAGACTTGTGTAGTCTATACACATGCGCCACTTGTTATTCTTCTTCAGCACAAGGACCGGGTTGGCGAGCCACTCTGGAAAGAAAACTTCCATGATGAAGCCGTCCGCCAAGAGCCGGGCTATCTCCTCCCCTACAATCCTGCGCTTCTTCTCTGACAGCCGGCGAAGGGGTTGTCTGACCGGCTTCGCGTCTTCTCGAACATGCAGTTTGTGCTCGGCGAATTTCCTCGGAACACCCGGCATGTCCTTGGGGGACCATGCGAAGATGTCCCGATTCTCACGGAGGAAATCGGCGAGCTCGCCTTCCTATTTGCTGTTCAGGTTTGCCCCGATGACGGCAAACCTCTCCGAACGCTCGGGGTCAAGAGGTATCTTCTTCGTCTCCTTGGCCGGCTGAAAAGACCCTTGAGTATCATGCTCCTTGGGGTCGGGGGACATGGCCGACTGCTTGCCGGCCATGGCCACGACTCGGTCCAGCATCTTCTTCTCTTCGGCGATCACAAGGGACTCGGCCAGCCGGCTGCTGGCCGCGGCGCACTCGGAGGACTTCTTGTAGTCGCCGGCTACGGTGATGACGCCTTTGGTGCTTGGTATCTTCATCTTGAGGTATGCATAGTGGGGAACCGCCATGAATTTGGCCAAGGCAGGTCGGCCCAGCAATGCATGGTAAGGGCTCTCCAGGTCCACCACTTCAAACCAGATCGCTTCCCGGCGGAAATGCTCCTTGTCCCCAAAAAGTACATCAATCTTGATTTTGCCAATGGGGGCGCAGGACAGGCCGGGTACGATGCCGTGGAACACTGTCCGAGTGGGCGTGAGCTGTTTTGTCTTGACGTTCAACTTCTCCAGGGTGTCACGATACAAGATGTTGATGCTGCTCCCGCCGTCTATCAACACACGAGAGAAGCGGGCGGCGCGCCTGTCCGTTGCCAGGGTGGCTTCCAGGACCAAAGCATAAGAGCCAGGAGACGGCATCACCTCCGGATGGTCGGCCCGGCTCCAGCTGATGGGCTTTTCTGACCAATGCATGTGTTCAGCGGGGTTGGCAGCGACCACGCTGACTTCCTGGTGCTCTCGGCGTTTGCTGCGCCGGTCTTCGGGCTGGCTGGTGAAGACGACGTAGGTTGCTTGCTCGTCAGGGAATTTGTCGTGCACGGCTCCGACTGCAGGCCGAGCGGCCGGAGGCGGCGAAGGCGGAGGCGGCGGGCCGGCAGGCGGAGGCGGCAAGAGCCCCTCGCCCTTAGAGATTCGGGTGAGCCAGTTGCACTTCCGGGTCATGTGGTTGGACGGCTTCGCGCCATTGTGGAACTTGCAAGGGGCGTCAAGGGTTTGCTCGTAGGAGAAGGCGGGCTGCCAAGCCGGCCTGCCGCCCTTGGGCTTCTTGGGCGCCGGTCGTTCTTCAGGCGGCGCATCTTCGACCGTGGCCACCTGCCGGCTAGCAGGAGGCGGCGCAGGGCCCTTGCGCTTGTTGTCGTTCGAGTTGGGGTGTCGGCCAGGCTCTCCAGCCGGCATCTTGGGCGCCGGGTTGAGCACCTTCCCGGACGCGTCTACCCGAAGCTCGGTCTTCATCGAGGAGTCGGCGGTGGCGTACTTGTCGGCTATGTCCAGAAGCTCGTCGAGGGTAGCCGGCTCGTCGCAGAGGAGCTTGTGCTTGAGGAGGGTGCCTTCTCGGCATCCGGCTGTGAAGTACTCTATGGCTTGCACCTCGTGCACCCCTTCACAGGAGTTGCGGAGCTCGGCCCAACGCGTGAGGTAGTCGCGAGTGGACTCGGCGGGGCCTTGTACGCACAAGGAGAGTTGTCTGGGCTTGGGAGCCCGCTTGTAGGTGCTGGTGAAGTTGCGGATGAAGGCTTCTGTGAAGTCTAGCCAGCTGTTGATGCTACGCGGCTTGAGGCTGTTGAGCCAGGTCCGCGCCGTGCCCTGCAGCATGAGGGGCACGTACTTCACGGCGACTCGCCGGTTGCCGTTGGCTATGCTAACTGCGGTGGAGTAGTCGATCAACCAATCCTCCGGCTTCACGGAGCCGTTGTACTTGGGCGTGTTTCTTGGGAGCGAGAACCCTTTGGGAAAGGGCTCGTCGCGGATGCGGGGGCCAAAGCAAGGCAGGCCGACATCGTCTTCTTCTTCCAATGCTAGGGATCGCGCGAGGCGGTCGAGCCGATGACGGGCGTCGTTCTCGCCGATTCCTTCGCGGCGGCCCAGCCGGCCGCTGAGAGTCGGGTGCGCCACTGGCGGTGAGGCGGGATATCTCTCTCCACGGGGCGGAGGCGGAGGCGGGTCGCCCCGCCACTCCATGGCTCGGGGATGACTGTCCGCGTCCCGCTCGATGGAGACCCGGGTCCGGCTGCGGCTAGAAGCCGGCTCCTTCTCGCGTCGCGCGCGGGTATCGCTCGTAGCCGGCGTCCGGGACGTCGCGCCGTGCTCTCGGCGCAGGGGAAGGCTTTCCGCGCGAGCGTCGGCTTCGTGCCGCTGCGTGGCGGCGTCGATCAACTGCTGGATGCGCCGGGTCATGTGGGGAAGGTCTTCGGGCTCCACGCCGTCCAGCTCGTCTACGGCCGCCTGGGCGGCACGCAAGTTCTCGAGCGGAGTGGCATAGACCGGGCGGTTGACTCCCAGCGTGTCGGCGATGACGGCGCCGCGTTGCTTGACAAGGCCGGCCCGGCTTGGCCCGCCCGGGGCCGGCGTGCCGAAGGCGGCGCGGTCAGCCTCGCGCCGGTAGGCCTCAGTGAGGCGTCTTACGGAGGCCAGCCTCCGGCCCTCTGCGAGGAGAGCGAGGCGGCGTGCTTCCAGCGCTTCGTCGTCGGCGTCGGCCGGGAGAGGAGCGGACAAGTCGTGGGCCGCCGCGCGCGAGGCGTCGTGGGCGCTCTCGTCGGCCGGGCCGCTGTGGCCGACAACCATCACTTCGGCGATGACAGCACCGTGGCCGTCGGCTCGAGGAAGCGGGTTGTTGTAGATCGCGACATTGGTGGGGAAGGCGTCGTAGGAGGCCGTGTCGGAGTCGACAGGCATCGGGTCGGTGGAACCAACCGACTCCAGGTCCGCAGCGGGCTCGCTGGAGACATGGAGCTGGCCGAGAAGGTTGGCGAGGCAGTCAGTGCCCGCATTGGAGGCGAGCTCGTCGGGGAGATCGGCGAGGCCGCTTGCCGCGCAGATGCTGGTGACGCCTTGCAGCGCGTCGTGGCAAGCGCCATTGGGCGTGCCGGGCTGGCTACGCTCGCTGGGGAGGAAGAGGGTTCCCGTCTAGAACAGGTCTCCGGACGACGGTGCGCCTGGCCCCACGGTGGGCGCCAAATATCGGGTGGTAGGTACGACATATGCCAACGGGTGGCTTATCTTTGTGGGAACCAGTAAGATCGCCGGTGCCTGGAAGCGGGATGAGGCGAAGACATGCACGCCGGCGGATCTTACCCAGCTTCGGGGCTCTCCGAGGAGATAACACCCCTACTGCTGCTCTGCGGGGTCTCCGCATGCTCACTAGATGAATCAAGTAGCTACACAACGCTCCTTGAGCTGTTTTGGGGGGGAGGAGGAAGAAAGGGCACGGCTAGCCTGCTTCTTCTCCTTGTATGGTGTCTAGAACTAGCAGGGGGTCGAACCCTTTGCATGGGTGCCCCGGGGGGTTTATATAGGCCTACCCCCCGGGGGTACAATGGTAATCCGGCTGGGCGCGGGGCCCAGCCGTCTGTGACTGCACTCGCCGGCTTCTGCGCCGACTGCTGGGCCCGCCGGCTGGTGGGTCCCGCCGGCTGCCAACTCCTTGGTCACTGTGGCTTCATCTTGCTGACGTGAGCTTCATCGTGGTAAGCGCGGCTACAGTACCGCCGCCTGCCGGGCGATCGCTGTAGCCTTACCGCGTCTTGTCTCCTTAATGGGGCGTCTTCTTCGAGGGAGGCGGCAAGCCGGCCGTGGGGAGCCGGCTCCGTCTCGGGCCGGCTGGTCAGAAGCGTGGCCGCCTTCGGCCGTCCCTCCGCGCGAAGGGGCCCACCGCCTGTGGGCCGCGCTGGCGGCCCGTCGTGGGTGACGCCAGGGTCAACATGGCTACAGTGCTGCGCCGGACGGGTCGTTCCTACCTCGTACGGTGCACTGTGCCAAGCGTGCCCCGGGATTCGGGGGTGGCAGGCTCTCCTGTAGCCACACCCCGTCGCACCACCGTTAGGTGGGTGCAAACTTTGTGGGTACGGTCTTGACTGCTTTATGGCGAGCCGGCTCGAAGGAGTCGGCCTTCTCACAGCCTGCTTCTTGGAGTCGGCCCTTTCATGAGGGCTAAAGTCGGACCGCCTTCCGAAAGCCGGCCTTGATCTCAGCCGGCTAGTGGAAGGCGGCCCCAGGTCTTGGGTTCTCGAGAGCCGGGCAAGCTCGTAATTTTTGCAGAAGGGCCAGAGGAAGCCGGCTAGGCTACCCATGGCTATTTCCTCTGACAGATTCCTTTCAGTTTACATACTGAATCAACCGTCTCCTGTCTCTCATACTCGGTTGGTTTTCCAGGATTCAGCGATGGCTATTCCCCTATGACTACCAAGTTGTTCAAGAGATGCACAAGGATGACCCCCATGAATACAGCATGATACGTCTTCTAGAGAGGAGCCGCTTGAGCCCTGAAGAAGCAAGAAGCTATGCGATTTCCATGCTCCCCCGAGAGAACTCCAAGCACACTGGTTTTGCTTTCGACTCCCCGGGCTATGAGTCATTATTTTCATCACAGCAAGGTGTCTGTGTGCCTCACAAGCCATGGGATGTCGCAAGGAGAGCCAACATGAAGCAGCAGCGGCAGCAGCCACAACGAACAGGAAGATCCTAATCCTGGATTCATGTAAAAAGTTTTGTACATCATGTTCTTTTGCCGCAGACCACATGATTGTGTATAAGTAGCCTTGTAGCCTTTTATATTGTTTGTCACCCAATATGCTATGCTAGCGATGTTAGTAGGTGGCCATTGATCCTGTTGGCTGAAGAATCAGGTAGGCATGCACTTGGTTAAACAAAGTGGAAACTGGGAAATGCAGTTAGCAAAATTCTTTGTGACTTTTACAGAATTGGATGTTACTGAAATTTGTCTTGTCTTTGTAATGAAATCTTGCTTGGTTACAGAATGAATGAAGTGCCGTTGTGTTCCGGCCGTCCGATTGATCGCATAGATCTTGATGCTTTTGCTGGGTTGCCATGTCAGATTTGCCCCCCGTTTGCTCCCTGACTCTCAATGTGCAAACACTCTTCTTTCTGTCGAGCAACGTCCTAGCACCAAATGATAAATGATAAGTGCCACACATCAGGATTTTAGGATTCGGGCAGATCGTGTCAGTTGATGTCAAATCATTTGCGTGGATCTTGAAGCACATCGGGTTGCCAAGTCATGTTTTTCGATCGTTTGGTGTAGGACGAGTCTGAATGAAAGCACCTTCATGACAACTCAACTGTCTCGCCTTATCCACACCATCGTTGTGGCATTTCTTTCCCCTCATCGTCCTCATAGAGAGGGAGATGAGCTGCTCGCCGACATGTTTCTCCTCATCTCCATGCCCGACAGAGAGGGGTGTCAGGACCCAACTAAAGAATGCACAATGATTTCAGTTATATTTGAATCTCCCGTACCGCTTCGTTGTGAAGGAAGGCCCTGGATCGCGTCCATCCCGCATCGGACGGCTACCCCTGACGTGCGAGTCGTTGTTCACTTTCCGGCAAGGATTAATGATCCCCTGCCTCCATTTTACTTTCTTACTTTCTTCCAACTTTTAAGGCTGTAAAGCCAAGGTTCCAACTCGATATATAGGGTTTTCCCCTCCGCCGCTGATGTTCCTGGCCGGCCCTAGGTTCCTTTGGTTTTGTACTAAAACTCCCAGATTTGATCCATAAAGTGAGCTAGTTCGAGTGAAATTCATCTCCTGATTTCTGAATATTATTCTTCAGATTCCTCTGGGTTTGACAAGTGGTAATCAGAGCCCGGTTCTTCTCCTTGGCGGCGAAATCCGGTGCCGAGGTGGAGTTGGAGGGGCCGTAAAATCCTCCACTTCTCACCGGTGACATTGGGGCGACGGTGGATCCCCGACGACGAGTGGCGGCGGTGAGAAATTTGGTACAGGTTTGGGCGTGGGAAGTGCTTGCAGATTCGGTGTACTCTCTCACCCTCCCTCCCATATTCGGTGTACTCCCGGTGGCGCGGTGTTGGCAGTGGTGCAGGCTGCGGCAGGATCGAAGGCCAAGGTCAGGTTGCAGCTCTGAGTGTGGTAAAATTCCTTCCTTCGCAGGCAGATCACCTATAGAGAGGTCACTTAGCATCCTGCTAGTTCTAAACCCCCCGCTCTTCCTTCATCCAAGCATGACTGGCCCTACTGATTCTTCTTCTACTGAGATCCTAGAAATGCAATATTTGCAATTGGATGTCAGAACCCTCCAGCAACACAGAGAGAGTGACATGCAAGACTTTGAAGATCTCAGAGAGCATGTCACCAAAAACTTTCAATCCTTGTAGAAAACCTTGGAGAACTACAGGGCACACTGAACAACTTCATCTCCGGGTTTCCCAAACCTAGAGAAACCCCTCTAAGTCTCCAAGATGTTGCACAGGGCAGTGGCCAACATCAAACTCCTCAAGGCCCACTCCACAAACCAGATGTGGTCCCCCAAACACCTCCAACTGCTGGATTTGCAGTACTAGTGGACAAGAATACTGGCAAAGAGCTTAACTTGGATGGAAGCAACAAAATCCCATATACACACCCACACTTTGCTGAAAACAGAAACCCTGTTCCTGAAGCAAGAGCTCCTACTGCTGGTAACCAAGCACTGAATGCACAACAGCTAATGCAGCTGGACCAGGGGCAGGCTGATCAAGCCCCACAAAAAGAAGCAAGAGTGGGAAATGTGTAGAGAGATCAGGTGCAAGATAACAGAAGACCTCTTGCAATAATCAAGCCAGCAAAATACAACATCCCTGAATTTGATGGCAATGGAACTGATTCCTAGATACAAACTATTGATCAGTATTTTGAGGCTGCTAGAACACCACTTGAGCAGAAAACTGAAATTGCAGTAACATACCTTAAAGGCCCTGCAATTGAATGGTGGAGGGGAACTAAAATTGTTGCCAATACACTGCACTGGTATAGGTTTTGTAGGCTCATTGGTGACAGGTTTGCAGAGACCTCTGCTTGTGATAATGTGAGATCATTTCATGCCCTTACTCAAACAGGATAAGTCAATGAGTATGTACTCAAGTTTGAGCAGGCTATTAATTTGATGAGAAGGGACAATCCTGCCCTACCTCAAGATTAATACAAAACGAGTTTTATCTCTGGCTTAAATGACAATATACAACACCATGCCCAACGCCATGAGCCTGCTGACTTACAAAAATCAATCTGGCTAGCCAGAAGAATGGAACAGGCACAGCCACAAAGAAGAACTGCTATACCAAGCACTAGTTTCTCTCAAGTAAGGAAACAAGTGCAATTTGACCCAGGAAAACCTGGACCCACCAACACTGCTACAATAATACAACAAGTTAGAATGAAAGGTATCTGCTACAAATGTAAGGAACCCTGGTCCCCTAGTCCCCTGGGCATAAAAAGGTGTGTAAATTGGCAAATCAAGCTCGAATATAAGCACTGCAAGATGCTTGCCCTGATGATGCTGAGTTGGTCTATTACACTGAAGTTATGGATGAAACTAATGTCCCACGCCTATGTAAAATGATGATACCCCCCTCCAAATATCTATGGATGCTCTCAGGGGCATCAAATCATCTGAAAAACTTAGTATTATAGTCACAGTTATGTCGGGGAACACTCCAGCCACTACACTTATTCATAGTGGTAGTACTGCTACATTTATAACACCTAAAATTGCTAAGTTAGCCGGGTGTTCTCTCACTCCCACAAGAAATAGAAAAGTGATTGCAACAAATGGAAACACTCTCTAGTATGAGTTTATTGCACTACAATGTCCCTTTTCCCTGCAAGGAACACAATTCTCCACTGATCTTAGAGTCCTACAGTTACAAGGTTATGATGTAATCTTGGGTGCAGATTGGATGGCGTCCTTTAGCCCAGTGGAATTGGATTTTGATGAGATGCATGTGCGGAGCACTTTGAAAAATGGTGAAAAGAAGATCTTCAAGGATGAAAGTTTACCTACTGTAGCTGTACAAGAAATGGACACTACAGAAACCTTCTCAGATGAACCTATTTGTGGAGTCGTCCTACTCCTAAACGAATTGCTGTCCAAGAACCAGTGGGCACTGTGGTACCAGCTCCAGTCCAACAGTTTTTGGACAAGTACTCCCCAATTTTTAGTACTCCAACTGATCTCCCTCCAAAAAGAACTATGGATCATGCAATACCTTTCACTCCTGAGGCAAAAATAATTAACCAAAGACCTTACAGACTACCTCACCACCAGAAGGATGCTATGGAAACTATCATCAATGACATGATGAAGACTAAAGTAATTAGGGACAACTCTAGCCCTTACTCCTCCCCTGCACTTGTTAAAAAGAAGGACATGACTTGGAGGTTGGTTAATGATTTCATAAAGATTAACCAGCAAACAGTTAAGAACAAATATCCAATTCCTGTCATAGAAGATCTCCTAGATGAATTAAAAGGAGCCACTGTGTTTACCAAGCCGGATTTAAGAAGTGGCTACCACCAAATCAGAATGCAAGAAGATATTGGAAAAACTGCTTTCAGCACCCATTGTGGCCACTATGAGTATTTAGTAATGCCATTTGGATTAACTAATGCTCCAGCTACATTCCAGCAATTAATGAATACAATTCTAGCACTCTACATGAGAAAATTTGTGTTGGTCTTCTTTGATGACATCTTAGTATATAACAAAAATATGAAAGATCATTTGGTACATCTCCAACAGGTCCTAGAAGTGTTGTAGTCCAAACAACTTTATGCCAACTAAGCAAATGTACCTTTGCACAACCACAAGTGGAATACTTGGGACATATTATCAGGGGAGATGGAGTAGCAACTGACCCTACAAAAATTGGGCAATAGTCCAGTGGCCCACTCCTGAAAATGTAACTCAACTGAGAAGCTTCCTTGGTCTCACTGGTTATTACAGGAGATTCATACAAAACTATGGTTGCATCTACAAACCTCTGTTTCAATCCTTGAAAAAGGACAATTTCAAGTGGGAAAGTGAGCAAATGGAAGCCTTCAACATCTTGAAACATAAGATGACCCAAGCACCTGTCCTGGCCTTGCCTGAATTTTCTCAACCTTTTATCTTGGAGACAGATGCTTGTGCTTATGGGATTAGTGTTGTACTCATGCAGGAGGGCATGCCAATATCTTATTTTAGCAAGACCATTAGCCCAAAAGCTGCCGCCCTGTCTACATATGATAAGGAGGTCATGGCCATCATTGAAGCATTGAAACATTGGAAGCACTGTTTTGCTGCCTCTTCATTGACTATAAGAACTGATCAGCAGAGTTTGAAATATATACAAGAGCAAAAACTAACTGAAGGCATTCAACACAAGTTACTAGTGAAACTCTTGGGCTGCAATTTAAGATTGAGTACAAGCAAGGTAAAACAACAAGGTTATTGATGCTCTATCTAGAGTCAGTACAGGCTACAATCAATTGTTGCTAGTCAAGATAGACCTGTCTGGATATCTGAAGTCATTTCCAGCTATGCCCAGGACCAAAGATGCAAGGACCTTATCTCTCAATTAGCAACTTCTGCAGCTGCTGTCCCTAACTATGCTCTGCAACAAGGAATTCTAAGATATAAGAACAGAATTGTCATTGGCAAGGACACTAATCTCAAAAATCAGTTAGTATCTGCTCTCCACAATCTTGAACTTGGAGGCCACTCTGGACATAGAGCTACTTATCAGAGAGTAAAACTCCTCTTTCATTGGCCTGGCATGAAGCAGTTCATTGTTGATTATATCAAACGGTGCCCCACATGTCAAACCAACAAACTTGAGCACTACAAATACCCTGGGTTGCTACAACCACTTCCTGTTCCTGATTTTGCATGGTGTCATATTAGCATAGATTTTGTTGAAGGACTACCCACATCTCAAAACAAAAAACATGATATTGGCGGTAGTGGACAGATTCACCAAGTATGGGCATTTTATTGCAATGCAACGCCCCATCACTGTCAATTATGTGGACAAAGCTTTCACTAATCATATATTCAAGTTACATGTGTTGCCTTCAGTTATAGTTACTGAGAGAGATCCAATCCTCACTAGCCATATTTGGCAAGAACTTTTCAAGAAACGAGCATTAAACTGCACATGAGCACTTCTTATCACCCTCAATCTGATGGCCAAACAGAGAGGGTCAATCAATGTTTGAAAAATTACCCGAGGTGCATGGCTTTCTTACAACCTAACAAATGGATGAACTGGCTCTCTCTAGCTGAATGGTGGTATAACACCAGTTACCATACATCTATGAAAATCACACCTTTCCAAGCACTGTATAACCGACCTCCCAACATGATATCTGAAGCTGCCCTTTACCCAACTAAACATGTTCAGGAGTTTTCCTCTGTCCTCAATGCTGAACAAACTACATCATAGATCAACGCAAATCTGTTGAAGGCATAAGACAAAATGAAGCACTATGTTAAAAAGAGATCCGAAAGAACCCTGGAAGTAGGCGACATGGTTTACCTCAAATTACAACCTTACAAACACTACCTTGAGTGTCCGTCGATTTCTGAAGCTGCACTCTAAATATTATGCCCCCTTCAGAATAATTCAGAAAGTTGGTTAGTGGCTTACAAACTTCTCTTACCCGATCATTGCAAATTGCATCCCACATTCCATGTCAGTCAATTGAAGAAGACTCTGGGGCCACAAGCCATCCCAAACCCCAACTTACTACTCCTCAATGCAGATGGCACTATTCTCCTTGAACCCGAGAAGCTTTTGGAGAGAAAGCTCATTCCCAGAGCGCAAGGCGATATCCAAATACTAGTGGTGTGTTGGCTCATCAAATGGAGTAACATGGATGAGAAAGATGCTACTTGGGAAGATGCAACATTGATACAAAAAGTTTTTCCGGCTTTTCAGCCATGAGGACTGGTCTGAAGTCGATCGGGGGCGTTGTCAGGACCCAACTGATGAATGCACAACGATTTCAGTTATATTTAAATCCTTAGCCATAGGCGCGAAGCAACGCAAACCATCCATCGCCCATCGGATGCTTTTCCATCGACCGTACCGCTTCGCTGTGAAGGAAGGCCCTGGATCGCATCCATCTCGCATCAGATGGCTACCCCCGACAAGCGAGTTGCTATTCACTTTCCGGCAAGGACTACAGTGATCCCCTGCCTCCATTTTACTTTCTTACTTTCTCCCAACTTGTACGGCTATAAAGCCAAGGTCCCAACTCGATAGAGAGGCATCTGACTGTATTAGGGTTTCCCCCTCCGCCGCCGGTGTTCCTAGCCGGCCCTAGGTTCCTATGGTTTTGTACTAAAATTCTCAGATTTGATCCATAAAGTGAGCTAGTTCGAGTGGAATTCATCCCCTGATTTTTGAATATTATTCTTCAGACTCCTCTGGGTCTAACAAGGGGAGAATCAGTTCGAGGAGGGCACTCGATTCCTGTCGTCGTCGCAGTGGCGCAGTGCCTCCTCTTTTTTTCTTATCCTCCTTCCACATGCCCTCTCACCTTCCCTCTCTCTCGTGCAGGCCACCATGTGCGCCGCCTTGGAACTCCGGTCCGGCGGTTCCAGCCACCGTCCATCGCTGGGGACACTACTTCTGGCTGAGGGAATCCTGGATTAGGGGGTCCTCGAGTGTCTGGACTATTTGATATGGGCCGAACTGATGGGACATGAAGAAGACTTTCCCCCATGACTGGGTAGGACTCCTATATGCATGGAAGGCAAGCTTGGTGTCCGGATATGTCATTTCCTTCCCCCACAAACCGACTCTGTACAACCCTAGATCCCTCTGGTGTATATATAAACCGGAGGGTTTAATCCGTAGAGGCTATCAGAATTCTCATAGGCTAGACAACTAGGGTTTAGCCATTACGATCTCGAGGTAGATCAACTCTTGTAACCCCTATACTCATCGAATACAATCAAGCAGGATGTAGGGTTTTACCTCCATTAAGAGGGCCCGAACCTGGGTAAACATTGTGTCCCACTTGTCCCTTGTTACCATCAATCCTCAGGCGCACAGTTTGGGACCCCTACCCGAGATCTGCCGGTTTTGACACCAACATTGGTGCTTTCATTGAGATTTCCACTATGTCGTTGACAGAAGGATCGATGGCTCAACCTGTCATCGGTGACGATGCTGTTTCCGGGGAGACTTTCCTCCCTGGTCAACTCTTTGTGTTTGGCAGCTTTGCTCTGCGTGCCAATTCAACTGGCCACCTCGAGAAAATCGATAGCTACTCCCCTGGTCACCAGATCAGGTTTGGGAGCTTGAATTACATCACCGATATCCGAGGAGACTTGATCTTTGAAGGGTTCTCGGCCTCGGCCGCCGCTTCTCATCTACATGAAGGGAGCCCGTCGGATTCGTCATCAGATTCCATTCAAGGATCAACTCTCATGCCTGCCCTGGCCTTAAATCCAGAGCGGACCACTCTGTCCGAAGACGGGAGGATAAGCCCCGCCGGACTCTCTCCCATTACGGAGCTCCTTGCCGGAGACCCAGAGGTGACCATGTCGTCAGCAGGCCCGGAGTCAAACATGACTCTCCCTGTCATCGGGAAGCCAGACTCATCTCTGGATGTCAACTCCGAGCTCTCGAAATCTGTGTCCACTGAGCATGGTCAAGTGGTGATTACCAGACCCAACTCCGCAGATCCTCAGTCACATGTCCAGCTTTCGCTTCTAAACGAGGCTCTGGACCTAATGCGATCTCTCGCCATCACGGAAGCGCCACTTCCGAACTACGCCCAGCTTGAACTGGGGGCTGAGAGCGGGGAATTTTACGTCGAACCAGGCCAAAACCCACCCATCACCGGGCGTTAGACGACCACTTCTACTTACGACGTATACATGGTGGATACACCCGAGAAGAAGGACGATGATGGCACTCAAGGTCCGAATGAGGACAAAGCCCGTCGAAGCACCACCAAAGCACCGACATCAGCGGCGCCGCTCACGATTGCGTCGGGAGAAGGAAAGCAATACCGGCACCGGATACAATGATACTCCGGAGAATGCCGAAGACGCCGACCAACCCGTTGAGCCTGAGTTCGAGCAAGATGAAAGGGAAGAAGGCCAATACAGCCCCGAACATGCCGATCACGAAGATTCAGAAGACATTAATTACCTGCCTCCAAAGAGGATGTCAGCCTTGGCAACGAAGATTTCATCGTGCCAGAGGAACCCCTCGAACAAGAACGCTTCAAACGACAACTAATCACTACTACAAGGAGCCTGAAAAAGAAACAACAACAGCTCCAAGCCAAACAGGATACACTCAACGACAGATGGACCAAGGTCCTGGCTACCAAGGAATATAGGCTCAAGCACCCGACAAAGAGCTACCCAAAACACAGACTACTACTACAATTCGACGACGAGGCCCTTGAGCCAATACCGTCAAGATACAATCATGTTGAAGAGCCGGACCGACCACCACGTGGACGAGACCTAACGGCCAATTATGCCAAACACCAGCCCGCGCCACCTCGCCGTAGAGGCAAAGAGGCAGCGGCTCCGGGCTACACGTACGACTTACTCAGGACCTGGACAATAGAGCCGACCAGACCAGATCAATCTACGGATCAAGGGGACGTGCTCCAACACGAGACGACGACCATTAAGCCTGGCGCGATAGGCATAACCAAGTTCGGGATAAGAACCGAACACGGATGTCATCCGAACTCCGTCGTGATGTTGCCCGATATGGAGGCACCTGTAACGCCCAATATGCGACTATACTCCATACGTGTCGAGGCACGACTTGGGGTATAAGTGCATATTGGTATGGTTGCAAGAGTGGTTGTATCTTTGCTCATCTCATGTATCGAATAGATAGAATACGAGCTTTGGCTTACAATCGCCAGAATGTCACACAATAACATCAAGTTATACAATCATTCAAGATGAACACAAAGTCCGGCTATGGACGGAATCAAACGAATAAAAGACAACCACCCATTTTAAGTCCCGATCGACCCTACTGGGCACCACTACTGATCATCCAAAAAGGAAACATAGTAACGGCCACGGTCCTCGTCGAACTCCCACTTGAGTTCAGTGGCATCACCTGCATCAGTCTCGTCGGTACCTGCAATTGTGTTTGTAGTATCTGGTAAGTCACAAGGACTCAGCAATCTCAAAACCCGCAATAGCAAGATTATTTAAGCTTAAAGGTAAGGTATGGGTATATGGTGGAGCTGTAGCAAGCACTAAGCAATTATGGTGGCTAACATATGAGTACAAGAGTAAGATGAGAAACTACGCAACGGACGCAGAGCTAGAAGTGATCAACAAGTGATCCTGAACTACTTACGTTCAAACATAACCCAACCGTGTTCACTTCCCGAACCTCATTGGAAATAGACCATCACGATTACACACGCGGTTGGCACATTTTAATTAAGTCAAGTGTCAAGTTCTCTGCAACCGAATATTAAAAACTCCCGTCTGCCACATAACCGGGCACGACTCTCGAAAGATTAAACCCTGCAGGGGGTGTCCCAACTTAGCCCATGACAAGCTCATGATCTGAGAGACAATCCTCCATCGCGGGACCCTCCGATCAGACTTGGAATCCCGATGCACAAGACATTTCGATAATGGTAAAATAAAACCAGCAAGACCGCCCGAATGTGCCGACAAATCCCGATAAGAGCCGCGTGTATATCATTCTCAGGAGACAATGATACTCTGGAGAATGCTGAAGATGCCGACCAACCCGTTGAGCCCGAGTTCAAGCAAGATGAAAGGGAAGAAGGCCAATACAGCCCCGAACACGCCGATCACGAAGATTCGGAAGACAGTAATTATTTACCTGCCTCCGAAGAGGATGTCAGCCTTGGCAACGAAGATTTCATCGTGCCAGAGGAACCCCTCGAACAAGAACGCTTCAAACGACAACTAATCACTACTACAAGGAGCCTGAAAAAGAAACAACAACAGCTCCAAGCCAAACAGGATACACTCAACGACAGATGGACCAAGGTCCTGGCTACCAAGGAATATAGGCTCAAGCACCCGACAAAGAGCTACCCAAAACACAGACTACTACTACAATTCGACGACGAGGCCCTTGAGCCAATACCGTCAAGATACAATCATGTTGAAGAGCCGGACCGACCACCACGTGGACGAGACCTAACGGCCAATTATGCCAAACACCAGCCCGCGCCACCTCGCCGTAGAGGCAAAGAGGCAGCGGCTCCGGGCTACACGTACGACTTACTCAGGACCTGGACAATAGAGCCGACCAGACCAGATCAATCTACGGATCAAGGGGACGTGCTCCAACACGAGACGACGACCATTAAGCCTGGCGCGATAGGCATAACCAAGTTCGGGATAAGAACCGAACACGGATGTCATCCGAACTCCGTCGTGATGTTGCCCGATATGGAGGCACCTGTAACGCCCAATATGCGACTATACTCCATACGTGTCGAGGCACGACTTGGGGTATAAGTGCATATTGGTATGGTTGCAAGAGTGGTTGTATCTTTGCTCATCTCATGTATCGAATAGATAGAATACGAGCTTTGGCTTACAATCGCCAGAATGTCACACAATAACATCAAGTTATACAATCATTCAAGATGAACACAAAGTCCGGCTATGGACGGAATCAAACGAATAAAAGACAACCACCCATTTTAAGTCCCGATCGACCCTACTGGGCACCACTACTGATCATCCAAAAAGGAAACATAGTAACGGCCACGGTCCTCGTCGAACTCCCACTTGAGTTCAGTGGCATCACCTGCATCAGTCTCGTCGGTACCTGCAATTGTGTTTGTAGTATCTGGTAAGTCACAAGGACTCAGCAATCTCAAAACCCGCAATAGCAAGATTATTTAAGCTTAAAGGTAAGGTATGGGTATATGGTGGAGCTGTAGCAAGCACTAAGCAATTATGGTGGCTAACATATGAGTACAAGAGTAAGATGAGAAACTACGCAACGGACGCAGAGCTAGAAGTGATCAACAAGTGATCCTGAACTACTTACGTTCAAACATAACCCAACCGTGTTCACTTCCCGAACCTCATTGGAAATAGACCATCACGATTACACACGCGGTTGGCACATTTTAATTAAGTCAAGTGTCAAGTTCTCTGCAACCGAATATTAAAAACTCCCGTCTGCCACATAACCGGGCACGACTCTCGAAAGATTAAACCCTGCAGGGGGTGTCCCAACTTAGCCCATGACAAGCTCATGATCTGAGAGACAATCCTCCATCGCGGGACCCTCCGATCAGACTTGGAATCCCGATGCACAAGACATTTCGATAATGGTAAAATAAAACCAGCAAGACCGCCCGAATGTGCCGACAAATCCCGATAAGAGCCGCGTGTATATCATTCTCAGGGCACACTGGATGAGACATCCTACGAGTAAAACCAGTCCTCGAGTTTCCCCATGGTGGCCCCGCAGTCTGCTCGGTTCGGACCAACACTTAGAGGAGCACTGGCCGGGGGGGGGGGGTTGATTAAGAATCCTCGGGTTAATTACTCCCTATGCAAATTTTAGTTGTTATTAGACAAATGGTAAAACCAATGTTGGGCCTTGCTGGAAGAGTTTTATTCAAAGCGAACTATTAAGAGGGGCCCATAAACCCTCACCGTGTTAGGGACACAAAATTTAAGGAACATAACACCAGTATGACGAAAACTAAGGCGACAAGAGTGGAACAAACACCGAGCAAAAGGCCAAGCCTTCCACCCTCTACCAAGTATGTAGATGCATTATTTAAATAATAGATATTGTGATATCCCAACATATCCATGTTCCAACATGGAACAACCCGCACTGCACCTGCAACTAGCAACGCTATAAGAGGGGCTGAGCAAAAGCGGTAACATAGCCAAACAACAGTTTGCTAGGAAGGTGGGTTAGAGGCTTGACCTGGCAGTATGGGAGGCTTGATAACGGATGCACGGTTTAGAAATGACGAGCAAAACAAGATCAATGCAATATGTCGAAAACAGTAACAGGGCAACTAATATGCAAGGTTTAAATATGCTACATCAACCAAACATGAAAACACAATACATGGCAGTGAAGTACAGGTGAAGCTCTACAAATCATGAACACTGAGCTACTTCTAGAAACCCCTAGAACAAGTCTAAAACAGCATGGCAAAAATGCAAAAGTTAACAGTTTATCAGACTTAGCAGAAATTCATTGATCATGACAGAACAACATCAAGTTGCAATGTTTATGCCTAGTAAACTATATGCTACAGGAACATATTACATTACACAAGATCATGGCATGATAGTACTAAATGCACTTAATAGAACTCCCTTACTGAACTTGTCCCAAAGATCTATAGAATTGATGATAGCACCAATGCAAACATGGCAAATGACATGAACAGATCTCAGACTTAGAAGAAAATCATGGCATGGCATAAACAGATTCATGATAACAACTTTTCAAGCTTGTGGCACTCATCATAGTGCACTAAAAGGCATGAAATAAAATCTAGCATGAAGTAGACATGAAAATGAAACTATCTATGTGCAAAACAAACACATAGCATGTTTGAATTTAATCACACAAAAATGACAAAATAGTAACATGATGTAAAATTACATGGTCATGAACTTGCTCAAGTGCAAAAACTAATGCCACCACTGGATTGGTGGAATTTTTCTACCCCAAAAACATATATAAAATGTCTAGGTTACTGTAGAAAAACCATCACAAATATGCAAAACATAACCTACCTAAAATGGAATATACAGAAATGGCAATTTCCAAATTTGGAAACGTCCAGAAATAGACTTGCCTGAAATGGATAGATTCCATATGCAAGAAATGGAATATTCGCTGGGAATAAAATAAAAGAAAAAGGAGAAAAGAGGAGAGGGGATGACAGGTGGGGTCCTGACCCCTGTGAGGCTGACTAGTGGGTCCGGCTTGGGGCCCACATGGCGGATGACGCAGGCATGCTTGAATAGGGGAAAAACAGAGGAGGCGTCGGCGGGCAATAGAGCGCGGCGGAGGCCTCGTCGGAGTAACTCCGGTGGCCCAGGGATGCGGCGGAGGTGCGCAACAAGACCGGCAGGAGTTTCCACACACCCGCGTGCAACGTGCGGCACCAGACGTTGATGGAGGCGACGCCGATGACGACGAACAGAGGCGGCGGCGACGAGCTCAAACACGACAAACTACGGGCCCTATCAGAGTGGCGAGGACACATAGCCGACTCTACTGGACACGGCAGGGACGATGGACACACTCAGAGGCGCTACGGTGGTCGGAGCACTCGCCGGAGGCGAGGTCCAACGACGATGGGTTCGGGCACGCACGACTAGTGTGACTAGAGCATGCAAAAGAGAGGGAGAAGGAGACGGGGAGGTTCACATGCTCACCACAAGCATGGTGGTGCGCTTGGTTGCTCGAGAGGAGGTCGGAGACGGCGGGATTTGGCCAGAGACGAACGGTGACCAAAGCGGAGGAAGAAAATGAGGAAGGAGTCGGACTTGGCGTCCCTCGAGGCTGTAGGGGAAGTAGTCGACGGAGTCGACGACGGCGGACTTGACGAACACGCTTGGAGAGGCGGAGTTCAAGGGAGGGCATGCCGGCGACGAGCGCATGCTCCTAGATGCGCTCGGGCATGACGGATAGCGACGTATCTGATGGTTCGGTGGCCCGACGGCGGTGGTGAGGGGAAGAGGGAACCCTAGTGGGTAGGTAGGGCAAGGAGGGAGGCCTTATAGAGGGCCAGGGCGAGCGGGGCGAGCCCGCGTGCACTCGGCCACGCCATGTGCGTGAGCTACGAGGGGGGACCGAGGAAGGGGAAAAGTGGGTGCGGGCGCAGGCGGAGCCGCTGACGGCTGGGCCTCACCAAGCCACGTGGAGGCAAGGCAGAGGGGGTGAGCAGTGCGCGAGTGAGAAAGGGAAAGAGGGAGAGGGTGCGGGAGGCCGAGCGGGCTGCAGCCATGTGCTGCTGGGCCGGCCTGGAGGCCGAGGCTCAGGTAGGTTGCTGCTGTTGCTGCCCCTCTCTCTTCTCTTTTCTTTAAACATTTCTTCAAACAGAAAAGTCAGAAAAGGCCAGAGAGTTAGGCAATGAAGTAGGAAGAGATAGAAATATATCTGAGACCCTGGAATTACGTAGCATTTGAATAAATTGCTTCGGATATTTTATGATGGGGAGCATCCCAAGGCCACCCCCATGGACCTACCATCGTCTCATCAAGTGCCTAGTGGACCCATGACTCGATCACGTGCAAGAGCTCTCAAGACCGAGGTGGCATCTCTCCTCTCACAATTCCACTTCGATGACCATGAGACATGGCTACTACCTCAAACAGAGACATTGTTCATACTCAGGTATCAAGGAGTTAGCCATGGAGACGCCAAGGAGCGAGGAGAATCCGAAGAGGAAGATGGACGTGAAGATGGAGAAGAAAAAGGGCTAAGTCAGCAGAAGCCCGGACGATCCGGACCGCCGTCCGGACGATCCGACCTCAGCCCGGATGAGCCAGACCCCGGCCTGGATGATCTGGATAATGTGCCCAACGACACCCGAGACGTCATCTTGGAGCTGGGTCATCCGGACCCAGGCCCGGATCATCCGGCCACGCCCGGACGTCCAGACTAGGTCCCGGACATCCGGCCCTCCCGCAGCTGCTCCAACACAACCGGATCATCCGGACGCCGACCCGGATCATCCGGACCCCCGAAGCCTGGATCATCCGGACCAACTCCCGGATCATCCGGCCACCGCCTGTGTGCGTGACTTGGGCCGAGGCCCGTGTACCCATTTCGTCCCCCCACTTACCCTTTCGCCCCTTGGGCCATAAATAGACCTTCTACTCCCCATTTTTAGGGTTAGCAAATGTTTAGCTCATGTTTGTGAGAGAGCTTTGCTCATCCACTTGGTAGACTTCTCTACGGAGATTCGAGCCTCCACCGAAGAAGATCCCCCAAGCGGATTCAAGACCCCTTTTAGGGAAGAACTCAAGACCTCCTCACGGAGAAGACCGGCTACCCTTGTATCGTCCCTAGTTGTCCGTGGATCGTGTATCTTTCCTTATGTACGCGAGGATCTAGCCCATGTGTGACTTATTCGTGTCGGTTTAGTGATTCCTCTCGTGTTTCTTATTGTGTTCTCTCTCCGTTCTTCCCCGTGTTCTTCGTGATTGCCACGGGATCCGCTCCTTTCGTGAAAGATCGGGCAATTAGGGTCTCTTCCCTACATCATCTTGGTATCATGAGCAAGGTTGATCACGATTTCGGAGCCTCCCCTCTTCGTTTTCTAGCTTGATTTTGTTGTTTTTTGTCCTAATTCGAAAATACCCACAAAAATAGCCCCAAAATTTTTCTTGTGATTTGTGAGTTTTGATGATGTTTTGTTGGTTTTGATTCGTGAGTTTGTTGTGTTGCAAGTGGATCTAGCCTTCCCCCACCATCTCCACCTCGAAATCCCTCCAAAATGCGCGAAATCCCCGAATTTGTGGCCGTTTTCGAGTTCATCCCGAGCCATCCCCGAGCGAGTTGACCTGCCCGGATCATCCGACTAGTCGCTCGGATCATCCGGATCCGCCCGGATCATCCGGCTCCTGGCCCGGATCATCTGGCTTCCACTGTCCAAACTACATTTCCTGCAGCTTTTAACCACCGCCACCTATGCCTCCGCATACCCACTTCGACCACCACCTCCTAACTTCCGCAAACCCATACGCAAACCTTTCCAATATCCCAACCCACACCACCACTTGACCGGTACCTACTTCGACACTCTTTGTCGCACTTTGTTTCGAGAATTTGAGTTGTGGCTCACCGTTTCCTTTCGTGTTTCGGCTACTTAGGGACGGTTTGACATCAACATCACCACCGCTCATTTTCGCCAAGGACTACTACGAACGACTACACCCTTGTGGTATCAATTTCCCATTGGTATCATCTTGGTATTGTGATATCATCATACTCTTTTCCATTTGGATTGATAACCCCATAGCCTTACTTTTGCGTAGCTTACACATCGAGACTAGCATTTGAGTATTGCCGGCAACGTGACTTGTGCACATTAGTGATCATACATCCCATAGCATACATACTATCATCGTGTTGCATATCTTGGAATCATCTCTCGTGTCACAAAATTGTCATCGCATACACAATTGCCATCTTGGTCCATGAAGCATCGCATGAGAAAAGAGCTCAAACATCAAAGAGCCAAACAAGCTTTTAAGCAAAGAGAAAAGATAAGCAAAGAGCTTATAAGCAAGAACCATAGCATCATACAACATTAAGATTGTCATACTCGATCATCTTGGATCATATCTCCGGAACATCATACTTGGGATAGAAGTTGTTGCATTTTTGCTTAGTAGGTTGTGCACAAGTTCGTATCCGCCTATTGTGCAATCGTGCTAGCGTCTCTCTAGTGTTGTGCAACAAGAGCATTTTCGTGGATTCCACATTTTGGCTCACCCTTAGTTGCACGACCCCATTTATCTTTCCGTGTGTTGTGTTTCCGTGTACCACATCTTGCTATTGGTCTACTTGTTGCATTTACTAGTCGTGAATATTCTCCAACATTATTGAATATTGCTTACATTCACATCAAAAATTGTGCCACCATCCTAACCAAGCTCCACCATAAGCTTTTACTTGTGTAGGTGTGAGAAACCGACAAGAATTCGTACCAATTGGGCTATTCCTTGTCCTACATTGGAGTGATCATCGATCCACTTTCAACTTCGGTGAAGGTACATTTGGTATTTGTTCTTCTCTTTCTACCACTCACATTTTTCTTGGAATGATGGATAGGCCAAGTACTTCTACCAACCCACTCTTCATGGAGCAAGACGATCACATGAACTCCTTCGTCACCAAAAGCCACCTCTTTGGTGCACAATGTTCTTTGCATCAAGAACAACAAGCCATGAGTGACCGCATTGACAACCTCGCCACCGACTTGCGACTCTCCGAGCAACGTACAAGGGACTACTTAGACCACAAGCTCGACGATCACAAGCAAGAGAATGACGCAAGGATGGACGAGATTCACGCTTTGTTGCTCAACCGCTCTTCTTCCACTTCAAGAAGGAGCCGTTCAAGTCGCCACTCCGACTTTACCCTCTCCGGCTCAAGTACACCGTCATCGAACACTCTTTGACATGCCGCACGCAATGAGCCTCAAGCAAACCTCAATCCTCTACGCGACACCAACTCGCAAGAGCACCGACGACGTCAAACCCAAGAGGCCTTTGCGCTAGCACGAGAACGACAACGACAACGCCAACATGAAGAGGAAGAACGCGCGCGTCTACACCAAAATGCACAAGATGCCGAGGCACAACGTCAAGAACAACAACTCTGTGACGCTCAAGCACTTGAGGCACAATGATCTCTAAGCGATTCAAGTCGAGCCGTAGCCGATCGAGGCCGACAAGCTCGTGACCATGCCGAAGCACTTCGCGAAGAAGTCCGGGAGAGGATTTATCAAGCTCGCGTGCACCGTCAAGTTCCTCCCCGAGCTCGAGAAGCTCATCCACAAGCTCGCCAAGACCATCAAGTTCATCGAGAGCATGAAGACAATGGGAATCCTCCGCGACAAGAGCAACACAAGGTTGACAACCCTCCGCGCCAAGAGCACCATGAGTTGAACAATCATCTACAACATGGGCGTCATCATCCCCGACCCCAACACAATGAAGAGCAATGCTACGGCAAGCTCAAGTTCACCATGCCCAAGTTCAACGGAAGCAATGATCCCGAAGAGTACCTTTCATGGGCATTGAAAGTTGACAAGATCTTCCGTTTGCACAATTATGAAGAAGAGAATAAGATCGCAATGGCATCCCTTGAGTTCCAAGACTATGTGCTCATTTGGTGGGAACAAGTCATTGAGCGCCGCGCGGCAAGAGGTGAACCACCCATCACTACTTGGGCGCAAATGAAGGATGTCGTGAGAGCACGCTTCATACCTACCTACTACAACCGCGACCTCTTCAAGAAACTCCAACAACTCAAGCAAGGAACCAAGAGCGTTGAAGAATACTACAAGGAGATGGAGATTGCAATGATAAGAGCCAATGTCATGGAAGATGATGAGCAAACAATGGCACACTTCTTGAATGGACTCAATCATCCCATCAAGAAGATCGCCAACTTCCAACCATACCCAAATCTCATCGAGCTAGTGCACCAAGCTACCAAAGCGGAACGCCAAGTGCAAGATGATTTCAAGTATGCCAAGTTCTCATCCAAGTCCTACGGTTTCACCAACAACCAAGCTTCAACGACTCCAAAATTGACTACAAAGCCTTCTTCTACCAACATCAACAAATCAACTTCCAAGAAAGCTTCGTCAACTACAAGCCATCCTACTACGAGCAACTTCAAGCCGAGAGCTTCATCATCATCAACCCCAACCGTGAGACCGTCAAGACGAGTTCCTTCAAGTGTTTCACTTGCGGAGGCCGAGGCCACAAGTCCTATGAGTGCACCAACAAGCGAACCATGGTCTTCAACAACGATGGCACTTATGACTCCATGAGTGAGGGCGAAATGGAAGCCCTTGAACAAGTCGCCACGCACCGCCAAGTGAACAATGAAGAAGAACAAGTCTTTTGCGATGAAGACTCAAGTCCCGCACTTGTTGTCTCCAAAGTCTTAACCCTCCAACATCACCAAGAAGAAGACCAAAGATGCAACATATTCCACACCAAGGCCGGCATCAATGGACGATCCGTCAAGGTCATCATCGATGGAGGACGTTGTCATAATCTCGCAAGTGAAGAACTTTGCTCCAAGCTCCAATTTCCCAAAACGAAGCATCCACATCCATACAAAGTGCAATGGCTTAGTGTCTCCGGCACCATCCAAGTCGAGCACCGAGTACAAGTCTCCTTCAAAATCGGCACCTACGAAGACACCTTGGAGTGCGGCGTCGTTGCAATGTCCGTTTGTCATCTTCTCCTTGGACGGCCATGGCAATTCGTGAAGTAAATATGCCCTAGAGGCAATAATAAAGTTATTATTTATTTCCTTATATCATGATAAATGTTTATTATTCATGCTAGAATTGTATTAACCGGAAACATAATACATGTGTGAATACATAGACAAACAAAGTGTCACTAGTATGCCTCTACTTGACTAGCTCGTTAATCAAAGATGGTTATGTTTCCTAACCATGAACAAAGAGTTGTTATTTGATTAACGGGATCACATCATTAGGTGAATGATCTGATTGACATGACCCATTCCATTAGCTTAGCACCCGATCGTTTAGTATGTTGCTATTGCTTTCTTCATGACTTATACATGTTCCTATGACTATAAGATTATGCAACTCCCGTTTACCGGAGGAACACTTTGTGTGCTACCAAATGTCACAACGTAAATGGGTGATTATAAAGGTGCTCTACAGGTGTCTCCAAAGGTACATGTTGGGTTGGCGTATTTCGAGATTAGGATTTGTCACTCCGATTGTCGGAGAGGTATCTCTGGGCCCTCTCGGTAATGCACATCACATAAGCCTTGCAAGCATTGCAACTAATGAGTTAGTTGCGAGATGATGTATTACGGAACGAGTAAAGAGACTTGCCGGTAACGAGATTGAACTAGGTATTGAGATACCGACGATCGAATCTCGGGCAAGTAACATACCGATGACAAAGGGAACAACGTATGTTGTTATGCGGTCTGACCGATAAAGATCTTCGTAGAATATGTAGGAGCCAATATGAGCATCCAGGTTCCGCTATTAGTTATTGACCAGAGACGTGTCTCGGTCATGTCTACATTGTTCTCGAACCCGTAGGGTCCGCACGCTTAAGGTTTCGATGACAGTTATATTATGAGTTTATGAGTTTTGATGTACCGAAGTTAGTTCAGAGTCCCGGATGTGATCACGGACATGACGAGGAGTCTCGAAATGGTCGAGACATAAAGATTGATATATTGGACGGCTATATTCGGACACCGGAAGTGTTCCGGGTGATTTCAGAGAAAACCGGAGAGCCGGAGGGTTACCGGAACCCTACCGGGAGAAGTAATGGGCCTTATGGGCCTTAGTGGAGAGAGAGAGGGGCAGCCAGGGTGGGCCGCGCGCCTCCTCCCCCCTGGTCTGAATTGGACTAGGAGAGGGGGGGGGGGGCGGCGCCCCCCTTTCCCTCTCCCTCCCCACTTCCTTCCCCCTCCTAGTAGGAGTCCTACTCCTACTAGGAGGAGGACTCCTCCTGGCGCGCCTGTAGGGGCCGGCCGGCCTCCTCCCCTTGCTCCTTTATATACAGGGGCAAGGGGGAACCCCTAGACACAAGTTGATCCACGTGATCATATTCTTAGCCGTGTGCGGTGCCCCCTTCCACGATAGTACTTGATAATATTGTAGCGGTGCTTAGGCGAAGCCCTGCGACGGTAGTACATCAAGATCATCACCACGCCGTCGTGCTGACGGAACTCTTCCCCGACACTTTGCTGGATCGGAGTCCGGGGATCGTCATCGAGCTGAACGTGTGCTAGAACTCGGAGGTGCCGTAGTTTCGGTGCTTGATCGGTCGGGCCGTGGAGACGCACGACTACATCAACCAAACGCTTCCGTTGTCGATCTACAAGGGTACGTAGATCACACTCTCCCTTCTCGTTGCTATGCATCACCATGATCTTGAGTGTGCGTAGGAATTTTTTTGAAATTACTATGTTCCCCTACAGTGGCATCCGAGCCTTGGTTTTATATGTTGATGTTATATGCACGAGTAGAACACAAGTGAGTTGTGGGCGATATAAGTCATACTGCTTACCAGCATGTCATACTTTGGTTTGGCGGTATTGTTGGACGAAGCGGCCCGGACCGACATTACGCGTACGCTTACGCGAGACCGGTTCTCCCGACGTGCTTTGCACATAGGTGGCTTGCGGGTGACAGTTTCTCCAACTTTAGTTGAACCGAGTGTGGCTATGCCCGGTCCTTGCGAAGGTTAAAACAACACCAACTTGACAAACTATCGTTGTGGTTTTGATGCATAGGTAAGATTCGTTCTTGCTTAAGCCCGTAGCAGCCACATAAAACTTGCAACAACAAAGTAGAGGACGTCTAACTTGTTTTTTCAGGGCATGTTGTGATGTGATATGGTCAAGACATGATGCTGATTTTTATTGTATGAGATGATCATGTTTTGTAACCGAGTTATCGGCAACTGGCAGGAGCCATATGGTTGTCGCTTTATTGTATGCAATGCAATCGCGCTGTAATGCTTTACTTTATCACTAAGCGGTAGCGATAGTCGTGGAAGCATAAGATTGGCGAGACGACAACGATGCTACGATGGAGATCAAGGTGTCGCGCCGGTGACAATGGTGATCACGACGGTGCTTCGAAGATGGAGATCACAAGCACAAGACGATGATGGCCATATCATATCACTTATATTGATTGCATGTGATGTTTATCTTTTATGCATCTTATCTTGCTTTGATTGACGGTAGCATTATAAGATGATCTCTCACTAATTATCAAGAAGTGTTCTCCCTGAGTATGCACCGTTGCGAAAGTTCTTCGTGCTGAGACACCACGTGATGATCGGGTGTGATAGGCTCTACGTTCAAATACAACGGGTGCAAAACAGTTGCACACGCGGAATACTCAGGTTATACTTGACGAGCCAAGCATATACAGATATGGCCTCGGAACACGGAGACCGAAAGGTCGAGCGTGAATCATATAGTAGATATGATCAACATAGTGATGTTCACCAATGAAACTACTCCATCTCACGTGATGATCGGACATGGTTTAGTTGATTTGGATCACGTAATCACTTAGAGGATTAGAGGGATATCTATCTAAGTGGGAGTTCTTTAAATAAATTAATTGAACCTAAGTTTATCATGAAACTTAGTACCTGATAGTATCTTGCTTGTTTATGCTTGATTGTAGATAGATGGCTCGTGCTGTTGTTCCGTTGAATTTTAATGCGTTCCTTGAGAAAGCAAAGTTGAAAGATGATGGTAGCAATTACATGGACTGGGTCCGTAACTTGAGGATTATCCTCATTGCTGCACAGAAGAATTACATCCTGGAAGCACCGCTGGGTGCCAGGCCTGCTACTGGAGCAACACCAGATGTTATGAACGTCTGGCAGAGCAAAGCTGATGACTACTCGATAGTTCAGTGTGCCATGCTTTACGGCTTAGAATCGGGACTTCAACGATGTTTTGAACGTCATGGAGCATATGAGATGTTCCAGGAGTTGAAGTTAATATTTCAAGCAAATGCCCAGATTGAGAGATATGAAGTCTCCAATAAGTTCTATAGCTGCAAGATGGAGGATAACAGTTCTGTCAGTGAGCATATACTCAAAATGTCTGGGTATAATAATCACTTGATTCAATTGGGAGTTAATCTTCCAAATGATTGCGTCATTGACAGAATCCTCCAATCACTGCCACCAAGCTACAAGAGCTTCGTGATGAACTATAATATGCAAGGGATGAATAAGACTATTCCCGAGCTCTTCGCAATGCTGAAAGCTGCGGAGGTAGAAATCAAGAAGGAGCATCAAGTGTTGATGGTCAACAAGACCACTAGTTTCAAGAAAAAGGGCAAAGGGAAGAAGAAGGGGAACTTCAAAAAGAACGGCAAGCAAGTTGCTACTCAAGAGAAGAAACCCAAACCTGGACCTAAGCCTGAAACTGAGTGCTTCTACTGCAAGCAGACTGGTCACTGGAAGCGGAACTGCCCCAAGTATTTGGCGGATAAGAAGGATGGCAAGGTGAACAAAGGTATATGTGATATACATGTTATTGATGTGTACCTTACTAATGCTCGCAGTAGCACCTGGGTATTTGATATTGGTTCTGTTGCTAATATTTGCAACTCGAAACAGGGACTACGGATTAAGCGAAGATTGGCTAAGGACGAGGTGACGATGCGCGTGGGAAACGGTTCCAAAGTCGATGTGATCGCAGTCGGCATGCTACCTCTACATCTACCTTCGGGATTAATATTAGACCTAAATAATTGTTATTTGGTGCCAGCGTTAAGCATGAACATTATATCTGGATCTTGTTTGATGCGAGACGGTTATTCATTTAAATCAGAGAATAATGGTTGTTCTATTTATATGAGTAATATCTTTTATGGTCATGCACCCTTGAAAGTGGTCTATTTATTGAATCTCGATAGTAGTGATACACATATTCATAGTGTTGAAGCCAAAAGAATAGAGTTGATAATGATAGTGCAACTTATTTGTGGCACTGCCGTTTAGGTCATATCGGTGTAAAGCGCATGAAGAAACTCCATACTGATGGACTTTTGGAACCACTTGATTATGAATCACTTGGTACTTGCGAACCGTGCCTATGGGCAAGATGACAAAACACCGTTCTCCGGTACTATGGAGAGAGCAACAGATTTGTTGGAAATCATACATCAGATGTATGTGGTCCGATGAATATTGAGGCTCGTGGCGGATATCGTTATTTTCTCACCTTCACAGATGATTTAAGCAGATATGGGTATATCTACTTAATGAAACATAAGTCTGAAACATTTGAAAAGTTCAAAGAATTTCAGAGTGAAGTTGAAAATCATCGTAACAAGAAAATAAAGTTTCTACGATCTGATCGTGGAGGAGAGTATTTGAGTTACGAGTTTGGTTGTACATTTGAAAAATGTGGAATAGTTTCGCAACTCACGCCACCCGGAACACCACAGCGTAATGGTGTGTCCGAACGTCGTAATCGTACTTTACTAGATATGGTGCGATCTATGATGTCTCTTACTGATTTACGCTATCGTTTGGGTTATGCTTTAGAGACAGGCCTGCATTCACGTTAAATAGGCACCATAAAATCCGTTGAGACGACGCCTTATGAACTATGTTTGGCAAGAAACCAAAGTTGTCTTCAAAGTTTGGGGCTGCGATGCTTATGTGAAAAAGCTTCAACCTGATAAGCTCGAACCCAAATCGGAGAAATGTGTCTTCATAGGATATCCAAAGGAAACTATTGGATACACCTTCTATCATAGATCCGAAGGCAAGACTTTTGTTGCTAAATTCGGAAACTTTCTGGAGAAGGAGTTTCTCTCGAAAGAAGTGAGTGGGAGGAAAGTAGAACTTGATGAGGTAACTGTACCTACTCCCTTATTGGAAAGTAGTACATCACAGAAAACTGTTTCTGACACCTACACCACAGTTAGTGAGGAAGCTAATGATGATTGATCATGAAACTTCAGATCAAGATACTACTGAACCTCGTAGATCAACCAGAGTGGATCCGCACCAGAGTGGTACGGTAATCCTGTTCTGGAAGTCATGCTACTAGATCATGAGAACCTACGAACTATGAAGAAGCGATGGTGAGCCCAGATTCCGCAAAATGGCTTGAAGCCATGAAATCTGAGATGGGATCCATGTATGAGAACAAAGTATGGACTTTGGTTGACTTGCCCAATGATCGGCAAGCAATTGAGAATAAATGGATCTTCAAGAAGAAGACTGACGCTGACGGTAATATTACTGTCTACAAAGCTCGACTTGTCGCAAAAGGTTTTCGGCAAGTTCAAGGGATTGACTACGATGATACCTTCTCACCCGTAGCGATGCTTAAGTCTGTCCGAATCATGTTAGCAATTGCCGCATTTTATGATTATGAAATTTGGCAGATGGATGTCAAAACTGCATTCTTGAATGGATTTCTGGAAGAAGAGTTGTATATGATGCAACCGGAAGGTTTTGTCGATCCAAAGGGAGCTAACAAAGTGTGCAAGCTCCAGCGATCCATTTATGGACTGGTGCAAGCCTCTCGGAGTTGGAATAAACGCTTTGATAGTGTGATCAAAGCATTTGGTTTGTATACAGACTTTTGGAGAAGCCTGTTTTACAAGAAAGTGAGTGGGAGCTCTGTAGCATTTCTGATATTATATGTGGATGACATATTACTAATTGGAAATGATATAGAATTTCTGGATAGCATAAAGGGATACTTGAATAAGAGTTTTTCAATGAAAGACCTCGGTGAAGCTGCTTACATATTAGGCATTAAGATCTATAGAGATAGATCAAGACGCTTAATTGGACTTTCACAAAGCACATACCTGAACAAAGTTTTGAAGAAGTTCAAAATGGATCAAGCAAAGAAAGGGTTCTTGCCTGTGTTACAAGGTGTGAAGTTGAGTAAGACTCAATGCCCGACCACTGCAGAAAATAGAGAGAAAATGAAAGATGTTCCCTATGCTTCAGCCATAGGCTCTATCATGTATGCAATGCTGTGTACCAGACCTGATGTGTGCCTTGCTATAAGTCTAGCAGGGAGGTACCAAAGTAATCCAGGAGTGGATCACTGGACAGCGGTCAAGAACATCCTGAATACCTGAAAAGGACTAAGGATATGTTTCTCGTATATGGAGGTGACAAAGAGCCATCATAAATGGTTACGTTGATGCAAGCTTTGACACTGATCCGGACGATTCTAAATCGCAAACCGGATACGTGTTATTATTAACGGTGGAGCTGTCAGTTGGTGCAGTTCTAAACAAAGCGTCGTGGCGGGATCTACATGTGAACGGAGTACATAGCTGCTTCGGAAGCAGCAAATGAAGGAGTCTGGATGAAGGAGTTCATATCCGATCTAGGTGTCATACCTAGTGCATCGGGTCCAATGAAAATCTTTTGTGACAATACTGTGCAATTGCCTTGGCAAAGGAATCCAGATTTCACAAGAGAACAAGCATATCAAGAGACGCTTCAATTCCATCCGATCAAGTCAAGGAGGGAGACATAGAGATTTGCAAGATACATACGGATCTGAATGTTGCAGACCCGTTGACTAAGCCTCTTCCACGAGCAAAACATGATCAGCACCAAGGCTCCATGGGTGTTAGAATCATTACTGTGTAATCTAGATTATTGACTCTAGTGCAAGTGGGAGACTGAAGGAAATATGCCCTAGAGGCAATAATAAAGTTATTATTTATTTCCTTATATCATGATAAATGTTTATTATTCATGCTAGAATTGTATTAACCGGAAACATAATACATGTGTGAATACATAGACAAACGGAGTGTCACTAGTATGCCTCTACTTGATTAGCTCGTTAATCAAAGATGGTTATGTTTCCTAACCATGAACAAAGAGTTGTTATTTGATTAATGGGATCACATCATTAGGTGAATGATCTGATTGACATGACCCATTCCATTAGCTTAGCACCCGATCGTTTAGTATGTTGCTATTGCTTTCTTCATAACTTATACATGTTCCTATGACTATGAGATTATGCAACTCCCGTTTGCCGGAGGAACACTTTGTGTGCTACCAAACGTCACAACGTAAATGGGTGATTATAAAGGTACTCTACAGGTGTCTCCAAAGGTACATGTTGGGTTGGCGTATTTCGAGATTAGGATTTGTCACTCCGATTGTCGGAGAGGTATCTCTGGGCCCTCTCGGTAATGCACATCACATAAGCCTTGCAAGCATTGCAACTAATGAGTTAGTTGCGAGATGATGTATTACGGAACGAGTAAAGAGACTTGCTGGTAACGAGATTGAACTAGGTATTGAGATACCGACGATCGAATCTCGGGCAAGTAACATACCGATGACAAAGGGAACAACGTATGTTGTTATGCGGTCTGACCGATAAAGATCTTCGTAGAATATGTAGGAGCCAATATGAGCATCCAGGTTCCGCTATTGGTTATTGACCGGAGACGTGTCTCGGTCATGTCTACATTGTTCTCGAACCCGTAGGGTCCGCATGCTTAAGGTTTCGATGACAGTTATATTATGATTTTATGAGTTTTGATGTACCGAAGTTAGTTCGGAGTCCCGGATTTTATCACGGACATGATGAGGAGTCTCGAAATGGCCGAGACATAAAGATTGATATATTGGACGGCTATATTCGGACACCAGAAGTGTTCCGGGTGATTTCGGAGAAAATCGGAGAGCCGGAGGGTTACCGGAACCCCTCCGGGAGAAGTAATGGGCCATATGGGCCTTAGTGGAGAGAGAGAGAGGGGCAGCCAAAGGTGGGCCGCGCGCCTCCTGCCCCCTGGTCCGAATTGGACTAGGAGAGGGGGGGCGGCGCCCCCCTTTCCTTCTCCCTCCCCACTTCTTTCCCCCTCCTAGTAGGAGTCCTACTCCTACTAGGAGGAGGGCTCCTCCTTGGCGCGCCATAGGGGCCGGCCGGCCTCCTCCCCTTGATCCTTTATATACGGGGGCAGGGGGCACCCCTAGACACACAAGTTGATCCACGTTATCATATTCTCAGCCGTGTGCGGTGCCCCCTTCCACCATAATCCTTGATAATATTGTAGCGGTGCTTAGGCGAAGCCCTGCGATGATAGTACATCAAGATCGTCACCACGCCGTCGTGCTGACGAAACTATTCCCCGACACTTTGCTAGATCGAAGTACGGGATCGTCATCGAGCTGAACGTGTGCTAAAACTCGGAGGTGCCATAGTTTCGGTGCTTGATTGGTCGGGCCGTGAAGACGTACGACTACATCAACCGCGTTCTGCTAACGCTTCCGCTGTCGGTCTACAAGGGTACGTAGATCACACTCTCCCCTCTCGTTGCTATGCATCACCATGATCTTGCGTGTGCATAGGAATTTTTTTGAAATTACTACGTTCCCCAAAAGTTTATGTGTGAAAGAGCGTATCATATCACGGGGTTTGGATGCACCGGCGAAGTTTGCGCCAACTCTCAATGTGAGAAAGGGCAATGCACGGTACCGAAGAGGCTAGCAAGGATGGAAGGGTGAGAGTGTGTATAATCCATGGACTCAACATTAGTCATAAAGAACTCACATACTTATTGCAAAAATCTACAAGTCATCAAAAACCTCGGCACTACGCACATGCTCCTAGGGGGATAGATTGGTAGGAAAAGACCATCGCTCGTCCCCGACCGCCACTCATAAGGAGGATAATCAAATAACACCTCATGTTTCAAATTTGCTACATAACATTTACCATACGTGCATGCTATGGGACGTGCAAACTTCAACACAAGTATTTCTCAATTTCACAACTACTCAACTAGCACGACTTTGATAATATTACCTCCATATCTCAAAACAATCATCAAGAATCAAACTTCTCTTAGTATTCAATACTCTATATGAAAGTTTTATTATTCTCGAATACCTAGCATGTTAGGATTTTAAGAAAATTACCATTTTATTTAATACTCCAAAAATAATATAAGTGAAGCATGAGAGTTCATCTATTTCTTCAAAATAAAACTAACCACCGTGCTCTAAAGAGATATAAGTGAAGCACTAGAGCAACAACAAAGTACTCCGAAAGATATAAGTGAAGATCAATGAGTAGTTGAATAATTATGCAACTATGTGAAGACTCTCTAACATTTAATAATTTCAGATCTTGGTACTTTATTCAAACAGCAAGCAGAACAAATGACATTCTAAGAATGGCAAACATCATGTGACGAAGCAAAAACTTAGGATCAACCGAAACTAACCGATAGTTGTTGAAGAAGAAAGGTGGGATGCCAACCGGGGCATCCCCAAGCTTAGAAGCTTGAGACTTCTTGAAATATTATCTTGGGGTGCCTTGGGCATCCCCAAGCTTGAGATTTTGTGTCTCCTTAATTCCTCTCATATCACGGTCTCCCTAAATCTCAAAAGCTTCATCCACACAAAACTCAACAAGGACTCGTGAGATAAGTTAGTATGAACCATTGCCAAAACCTTATCATACTCTATTGTAGCAAATCACTAAAATTATTATTCAACATTGCATACTAAATGCCTCTGCATATTTAATAGTCCTATCCTCAAATAGAATCATTAAAGAAGCAAACATATGCAAACATAACAGCAATCTGCCTAAACAGGACAGTCTGTAAAGAATGCAGCAACATCCATACTTCCTTAGCTCCAAAAAATATGAAAGAAAATTTCCACTGTAGTAAATTTATCAGATATTAATATGAAAAAGGTTTCAACATTTTATCGCTTTCTGACTTTTCTATGGAATTATTGCAACAGCGGTAAACTTTCTGTTTTCAAACAGCAACATGTGGACTTCTAAAATAGGCATAGTAAAGGCTATCAATGCCACTTTTATTGAAATAAAAGATGCAAAACATTGTTATAAATAAAATAGAGAAAATCTTAACAAAATAAATTGACGCTCCAAGAAAAACACATATCATGTGGTGAATAAAAATATAGCTCCAAGTAAAGTTACCGATGAACGAAGACGAAAGAGGGGATGCCTTCCGGGGCATCCCCAAGCTTAGGCTCTTTGCAATCCTTGAATATTACCTTGGGGTTCCATGGGCATACCCAAGCTTAGGATCTTGCCACTCCTTATTCCATAGTGCATCGAATCCTTACCCAAAACTTGAAAACTTCACAACACAAAACTTAACAGAAAACTCGTAAGCTCCGTTAGTATAAGAAAATAAATCACCACTTCAAGGTACTGTAATTAACCCATTATTTATTTATATTGGTGTTAAACCTACTGTATTCCAACTTCTCTATGGTTTATAAACTCTTTTACTAGCCATAGATTCATCAAAATAAGTAAACAACACATGAAAAACAGAATATGTCAAAACAGAACAGTCTGCAGTAATATGGATCAAACTTATACTTCTGGAACCCCAAAAATTATAAAATAAATTGTTAGACCTGAGTAATATATCTATTAATTATCTGGAAAAAGAATTAACTAAATATCACTCTCCAATAAAAAATGGTAGCAATTCTCGTGAGCGCTAAAGTTTCTGTTTTTGACAGCACGATCAACAAGACTTTCCCCAAGTCTTCCCAACGGTTCTACTTGGCACAAACACTAATTAAAACACATAAAACCACATCTAAACAGAGGCTAGATGACTTATTTATTACTAAGCAGGAGTAAAAAGTAAGGGACAAAAATAAAATTGGGTTGCCTCCCAACAAGCGCTATCATTTAATGCCCCTAGCTAGGCACGATGATTTCAAAGATGCTCACATAAAAGATAAGAATTGAAACATAAAGAGAGAATCATGAAGCATATTGCTAACACATTTAAGTCTAACCCACTTCCTATGCATAGGGATTTTGTGAGCAAACTACTTGTGGGAACAAGAATCAACTTGCATAGGAAGGTAAAACAAGCATAACTTCAAAATTTTAAGCACATAGAGAGGAAACTTGATATTATTGCAATTCCTACAAGCATATGTTCCTCCCTCATAGTAATTTTCAGTAGCATCATGAATGAATTCAACAATATAACTATCACATAAAGCATTCTTTTCATGGTCTACAAGCATAGAAAATTTACTACTCTCCACAAAAGCAAAATTCTTCTCATGAATAATAGAGGGAGCAAACTCAACAAAATAACTATCATGTGATTGAAAATTAAGATCTAGATGACAAGTTTCATTGTTATTATTATTCTTTAAAGCATACGTGTCATCACAATAATCATCATAGATAGGAGGCATGCTTTCTTCATAGTAAATTTGCTCATCAAAAC